>NW_017731951.1:349411-409794 GCF_001890085.2 Hipposideros armiger
TTATTAAAGTGAGTATATTAAGATGATAATATGTAAAATTCAATTTGTAAAAGATCTCTTGAAATAAAATTCTAATTTCTCCGTTTACTGGTTGTGTGATTTTAAATAAATCACATAACCATAAAAATCACAGTAACTTTATTATATAACAGGAAAAATAAAGATAATACAAACTTTGCATAGTTGCTAAAATCTTTAAATGAAATAATTCACATAAAGTGGTTAACATGGTTATTAGAACAATTAAGTGGACTAAAAAGTTTTCAGAATATATTAACTCCTATTATTTATTATTAATAATAATGAGATTATATATAAGTTGGCATAAGCACAAGTATAAATGTAAGAAATAATTTATATATGTCAAAATTTTTCTGATTTGCAATGCACATATTTTAAATTTAGAAATGTTTGAGAGACCTGCCTTTTTCATGTGAAACAAATTTTAATTTTACTCATTTTACTTATTTAATTTTACAAACTATTCTTACTTTAACTCATCCCCCAATTATTGAATTGACTGCCTTGTAAATATCCACACCAAAGTCTCTGTCCTCTTATAGAATGTGTGATCTCATAGTAAACATAACGTAGGAAACTACTGTCTCAGAAAAGCATCAGGCTGTATCCCCCTATTGTAAAAGCAACCTAGATGTTTCAGATGTCCTTTGCTAAACATTTTTCTCTTTGTGCCATTTTTTTCTTTTCTATCATCATGTTATTGAACTTGCAAGAAACAATTTTGCTTAGCTATATTCTTGAAAATTGACATAAAAGAGGGATCCAAAGATAGGTCTTATTTGTCCTATACTTAAATCAATGACTTAAAGATCATTCTTCAGTCATTCACTTTGCTTTTTATCATTAAGGTGTGCTTTGGTTTTTCGAGCCACTAAGTTTTAAATTCTCCCGTTTCATCTCTTGACCAAATGATGTTTCTTTCAATATCAGTTGGGCTTACATTACTTAAATTACCATTTTCACAGTTAACATTCACCCCAAATTACCTATAATATGTCAAATCTTCACAACTAGGATTATGTTGAAAATGGATTATAGGCAGACAACTCATTCCAGGACTGTCATTTATCTTCTCTAGAGAGCTCATTAACCTTTAAAGGTATGTACAGGTTCCATAATTATTTTGCAATGGGATTTTATTTCTCTTCTATTTCATCAAGTTGCCCCTTTGCATGGCCCACTATAAGGCTGACATTTTTTTTTTTTTAACTCTGAGCTGGCCAAGCTTGGGAAACACAGAGAAGTCATACATAAAGCAAAGACTATTTCTCCATCACCATTTATGTCTTTAGCACTTCCTTCACACATGGGAAGAAAAACAATATCATGGATTTTAATGCTTAAATTATATAAAATGACTTGAAAAGGAATGGATGAGAGTATATAGTCACTTTTCATAATTATTTTTCTAGCTCTTATTGAAAACCTACTTATCTTGCAAGGTTCATGTTTCACATTATTTAGAAGCATTTATTCACTTGTATCTATACACCACATTTTTAGTTTGTCCTTAAAACACTAGGTTCCAGCATGAGGATCTCTCAGCCCATAGAGCTGATCTGAATATGTTTTAATGGAAGACTTAGAGCTGATTCCTATACTTTACATTATTCTAACAAATAAAAAGAAATACTTATAACACTAAATGATATAACTATAACTATCATGGCAAGCTTTTATAGGATTTATGTGTTTTAATTGGCGGTAGAAGTTGTAATTATTCAAATTTTTAAAAAATATTTTAAAACCTGGAATTCATGTAAAAACAGTATAGGAGTCTCTTTATGGAAAAGGTTTGGAAAACATTTTTTTCTTTTTGACTTATGTGACTCCTATGGCCCATCACTCAAATTAACAGTATTTATTACACTAACATAATTTAATCCCTTCACTTATGTAAGCCTTCTCTTCAGAAGAAGATAGTAAGCCAGCTGTGGGTGGGAATGAAGGCACAAATTCCCTTTGCGTTTCTCTAGTAGCTAACCAAGTACCAGGCACAGAATAGGCATGTCATATATTTTTACTGGCTCGATTGACCAAACGAATAATTCATGCAAGACCAATTTATTAGTAAAGCTTCCAAACTAAAAATGTATGGTCCAACATTCTTTATAAGGATTCAAATAGTTTGTGCCTGGAATAACTAACTTCACAAATGTCATGATCAGGAAAGCAAACTTTTGACTAGAGATAGCCCTTGTTAGACTTAGGCCTTTTCCAAGTCATGAAGCTCATTAGATAGCTTGACATTTGTTTAGTAAATCTGAGTCCTCTTTAGCAGTTTCACTTATTACAATATAAAGTAAATCATTCTCAATACAGACATCTGCTATTTGCCTTGACATATTGATCTATGGGGACTTTATCTCTGTCTTTCTTTCAGTCTCTTTCTCTGTACAACTCATTGTCTTCCACCCTATATCAAATACTAGTATATTTCTTATAACAGCATATTTTAATATTGGAAATATAAGAGAGCAATTTCAGACCCTTTTTGTCAATTCATTATTTTCATTTTCCATTGTAAACATCAACAGATAAAGAACACAGATTGGGACCTGGAAAATAATGAAATGAGCTCACCATACAGACAGAAAGACAAAGGACAAAAAGCAAGAAAGCATAATTATAAACAGCATCATGACTTCCAAGTATGAGAAAAAATTATTTTCAGAATCCAAAGGTGGAGTTTATAGAAACCTTTAATTTATTTGTGAGATCATTCCTATTTTCTTTTACCTCTGAAATGTATGTTTCATATATTCCTGCCCTATTACAACTGTCCCAAATATCTCACTCTTAACAGGCATCAGTATGTGTATATGGCACTGGGCAAGTTACTTAACAACTCAGATCCATAGATGGGCCCTAAGTACTAAAAGGAGTATAAAAACATATTGATCTCCTAAGGTTCTTTTCTAGGCCAAGGAAATATAAAACCCTGTGCATACATCCTGGAATCTAGTACACCTTTTATAAACATCACAATTAGAATTAGTATTCTATGTCTTAAGAGTAATTTTCTAAGATTTCAGGGCTAATATTGTTTTAGTGATTGTTATGGATGAATTGTTTCCTTCCAAAATTTATATGTTGAAGTCCTAACACCCAGTATCTCAGGATGTGACTGTATTTGGTGATAAGGTCTTTAAAGTTAATTAAGTTAAAATAAGGTCATTTGTGTGGCCCTTAATCCAATATGACTGGTGTTCTTACAAGAAGAAGAAGTTAGGACACAGACTCAAAGAAGAGAGACCATATGGAGACACAGGAAGAAGACCGCCACCTACAAGCCAAGGAAGGGCCTCAGAGGAACTCAACCCTGCTGACACCTTGATCTTGGACTTCTAGTCTCCATAACTATGAGAAAGTCTGTGCTACTTTGTTATGGCAGCCCTAGCAAATTTGTAGAGTAATAACTTAAAGAAAACCACTTAAATTAGCTTAAAAAAAGGAGTGTGTTGTAAGGACTCATATATATGTATGTATATATGACTCTATAATCAGGAAATGAAGCAAAGTCGGGCTGTGTGGGAAAGAAACTTGAAACAAGTGTTAAAGTTCTTTCTTTTCTTAAGGTCACCATGGTATTTCTTCCATTTCACTGTGGATGTCTGTTTGATTTTCTGTATTCATTAAATAAGAGTCCATTGACATATTACTCAAGTTTCAGCCAACAAACTAGAACCAATTATATCAATATGTATTTCTGGCAGGAAAGAATTTAATATATAGGGGATTATGTGCTTACAAATATATGGAGGAGCTAGAACAAAGGTCACTAAAAATAAAATTTCAGTGTTCTGAAAAATCAGGAAGTTTCAGGTGTCACAGGAAACCAATGCTGTTTATCTCAGCGCTTTTTGACAATAAAGTGGTGTGATTAATTGAGGATGATGGAAATCACTGATAAAAGGTTAGGTTTCGTGTTTCTAGAGCTCTCATCCCTGCTTACATTTTCTGGAGCAGTAATGGTTTCTTTACACTGCTACTTTCCAAATCTCATCCACTTTTTTCACAACGGTAGAATCTTTCTGGCAAGAAAATGTACGAAATACATGCTCCTGGATTATAGAGTCTGGTGATAATGATATCTCGCATTTGCTTAATTATCTTTGGCACATCCTATTTAAGTTTCCAACCCACTGTTGATCATGCCAGTCAAGGGGTTTTAAGGATGCCCCAGAGCAACATGTGCTTCAGGTAAGACTCCCCTCACCCCAGGCACCCACACCTGCATTGGCAACAAACCAGAAGGTGCTCAGTAACTCTGCGTACTGTGGATATACTTGCTCTTCCCGGGCTCAACATTTTCACTTGGTAAATTAGTGGAGACTTGGCTCATGTCATCATGGAGGCTGAGGAACCTCACAATCAGTAAGCTGCAAATTTGGGAGAGGTGTGGTTGTAATCTGATTCCAAAGACCTGTGAACAAGGAGAACTGATTGTGTAAATTCCAGCCCAAAAGCTGGGAGGATTGAAACTCAAGAAGAGTAAATGTTTCATTCTGAACCCAAAGGCTGGGAAAGATCGATGTTCCACTTCAGTCAGGCAGGAAGAGTTCTTCCTTATTTGAGGGAGGGCCAGATTTTCTGTTCTATTTAGGTGTTCAACTGATTGGATAAGGGACACCCACATTAGGGAGGGTAATCTCCTTTATTCAGGCTATCAATTCAAATATTAATTTCATCTAGAAACTTCCTTACATATCCAGAATAATGTTTGACCAAGCATCTGGACACTCCATGGTCTAATCAAATTGACATAAAATTAACTACCATAAATGCACATCTTGTCATCCTGGCATCCATATACATCTCCTTAAACCATATTTAATCTCCAAATAAAGAAAATAAAAAGATCAGAATTCTACCTAACCTAATTCAACTATCCTGAGTACAGCTGAAAATCACTAACCACTCCCCACCACAGAAGATAAATCCTTGAGTGATGCTGCAAGATTTTTATTCTTAACTTAAATACTATGACATAAAATTAACAATAGTTAGATACTATGATATATAGCCAATACATCTTATATTATGTAAGGTAATAAGAGAGGAAAAAACAAAGATATTTGCTATAAACACAAACACATTCATAACAAAATAAGGAGGACATATATGTAATAATTACAGCCTCCCTTTCTGTAACTGATATTGTCCTAGCTGGTATTTATAATTGTTCTCTTCTACTACATGTTCTGTATTCCCTTTTTCTTCAGCAAGTATCTCAGCTAGTCATAGGATCTTCACCTGGATGGGTGAACCAAACTTTCATTCCTGAAGGGCCAGGGACATTAGTACTCCTGCTTGGGCTTGGTTGTTGTAATTTTCCACTGACCTTAATCACAAGGCATGGTGATACTAAGAGATGCCCTAAAGGATTGTAGACATATTCTTCCTTATCTCCACTGTGGATTAATAGTCTGATTTCCCCTTTTGTAGCCAATCAGCCAAGCCAACATGGTAACTTCCTTCTTTACCTGTTGGTCTGAGGTATGAGGAGCCCAAACTGATCTGGTGGCAGTTTAGCTTCCAGTTTAATGAAATCATTGCTGTGTCTCCTAGTGCAAGTATTCCTCCCTTTGCAGTTAAGACCTCTAGACCAGCAGAACATAAAGTCATGAAAACAGAAAGCAAACATTTTAATTTGTAAGTCACTCAGGGCAATAGTAGGTGGTGTCACTCCCACTTCCACCTTTTGCTTCCTGGCCCTGTGAATCCTGCTTGAAGACCTCATACACTCTTTTCAAATAAATATTTATTTTTTTATTCTAATTTTATAGCTACTTTGAAAGGCTCTAGGTGGACAGTAACTAAACTAAATCTATATACTGGCACTAGCAAATCATTAAGCTGGTCAAAATGTGTGTGAACATTCTAGAACAAGAAAACTAGATAGAAGGTAGACTGTAGATTGTTTACTGAAAAAATTACATTGAAATAAAAATACATATTTCCTTTATTTCAATGAATTTGAAAAAGATTCTACTTTCATAGTGAATCTTATAATTGCCTTGGGTATCTGAACTAACTCTTCCTTTTTCATCATGAAAAATACTTCGATATGATAGTCATTTTATTGAGTTTAAAATATGTGGAAAATGGGAACAAATTAAGATGACAAATGTAGCATTCAGAATTTTGCAGTTTTCTCTTTTCCAGTTATTTGGCAAATCATAAACGCTGCCAATTATAGCATTTCCCATGAAGCAGTAAAACTGAAATGTGCCATCAAAGGAAATAATTGAAAAATGCACTATCCTAATATTTTTGTTCAGGAAAGATAATATCAATGTCATATGTGGGAAATTTTTAACTATTTTAATATGTACACATATCAACATAAATAAGTATCCTGATTATGAAGATATTTATAAATAGCTTAATAATAATATCTCAGCACTGTTATTTCTTATCACTGAATATAAGTGAAAAGTTTATTGTGAAATATTGCAAATTAATTATGATTTGAAATCTCAATCAAATAATAAAAGGATAAATTTAACCAAGTCTTCACCTAACTCAATTTCAATATTTTAATGTTACCAGAATAGAAGGGGCCTGAGGGCTGGGATTTTTGTTTGCATTAGTCACTGATGTGTCCTGAGCGCCTAGAGTTTGTCTGCCCGACAGGAAACTGCTGTAGCAGACGTTTTGCGTAACAACGTCATATTCCTCTGGCCAATCTCTTATTTCAACTTAGGTGTCCCCAATGGTGCTGATTCACCTTGACTATCTGTAACAATCTCAAGCATATCTATGAGTTTTTCTATGTGCCCCAGGACCTTCCCCAAAACTTTTGGAGTTCTAGATCCTGGTGAAATTTCAGCACGTAAATGTGGGAGACAACTCTCCAATGTTAAAAGATGGAAGCTGTTGGATAATGCTCCAACCTTCCATCTTTCAATTGGATGCTTCTGGGAGGCATTCAGTATATTTCTCAATAAAACACACTATCAGCAAAGCATTTGGAATAGCCTTCCAAATAAATGACTTCACCCAAGTTCTTATGTTCAGTACTGATTTTTTTTTTGGGGGGAGGGAGGGTGTTGGGGAGAGAGAGGCTTAACTAAAACTATATATACAGCTATGTATACTCAATAAGGGGTTTCACTTTGTTTTTAAAACAAACTTCTGGCAGGTCAGTTATTTAAATTACATATGACACCCTTCATTTTTGGAATTCACACATCTAGCCAAAGTGGGAATCTTCAAATTCACATAAAGAGAGAACTGTATAAAACATATGCTCTAATAGCTACAATAAACACAGTTTAAGATAAATGCTTCTCTTTGCCCTTTTTAGTAAAGAAAGATGTTTGGAAGAAGAATGGCATGGGGGATTTGCAGTTTGCTCTCCTCATTATTTGGCAAATGATATTATAGAAATCAACTAACTAACCCTTGAATATAAATTGATGATTTGGTGTCTATTGGTCAAATTAAGTATAATTGCTACCTCCGTTTCACCTTTTAATAAATGTGCTATTTTTTGCATCAATTAAAACAAATACTAATCAACATCATCCTTTTCTAGGCACTGAGACATATAGAAAACACCTACCTGGTTCGTCAATTGCTTTGGGGTGCTCCATCCCTTGGGAAGCTCAGTGAAGCCTAAGAGATGTGACTCAGGACAAACCACCTGGAGAAAGAAAGAGAGAAGCATTGATCCTTTGTCTCTCACGGCTCCTTGATCATAGCCCCCAGGGCAACATATGTGCAGGTTGCCTATGCTGAGATCTAAGTCATTTTCTGCTGGGCTTTGTCCCTGCGGCACACAAAAAGCCCTAGGAAGTAAGCCATATTTTAGACTGAGGTGAAGTATTTAAAGATGTACCAATATGAATTTGGTTATAGCAGCAATGACTAGAAGACAGGGTGAGGTTGTGAGTATCTAATGCAGTATATAAGCAATAATTGAGATAAAATACACCATTGCATCTGTATGTTTCTTCTTTGTTGTTACAGGAGCTTTCTCTTTGGATATTGTGAATATGTTTCAAGTGTATTTTTGTTCTCCAGGACACCTTGAAATCATTTTTTTTGCATAAAATTGGATTGTAAACCCTACGTATGCGAGATAAAATGTGTTGTTCTCTACTGCATCTTCATTAGGTAAATTGTATGCACTTGATATAATGTTGTTTCTGATGGGAAAAAAATGAATGATTTAAATTCCATATTTTTACTTGAAAAGCAAATGAAGGTATTTATAAAAAGGCAGAGAATACCCTGCTTATCCACATTGTGATGTTCATATCATTTTTCCTTGGATTTCTTATACTTAAGAGACAAAGAAGACCTTTATATTTTTCAAATAGCCATCATGACCCACTTGACTAATTTGACCAGCTTTTTAGGAACACTGTTGAAAAATGCATAGTTTTACAAAGTTGAATAATTTTTTTATAGAAACAAACTTTAAATTAAGTAATTCAGTCCGACATTATTCCCCCCTCAATAATGAACCATTTATCTAGGTAACTATTAAAGCTAATCTAATTCTCTTTAATGCCACAGAGTCTGTTGGCTTCATTCATTTTCATCTCCTTCTGCATCATTCCAGCCTCACACAAGTCTTCCATGAAATTTTTCTATTAATAATTGTGTATATTTAATAACAGCGGTATTTATAGCAGTTTAAACTGCTATAGTCCTCCTTCAAAAAGAGATTTTCTTGGTAAATTGAGTGCCTTTGAGTATTCCAAGAATGCTTGACATCACCAAGGTAAGAGAGGCAAAGCTCAATGTAGCTTAATAATTATTTGCTGAGTATCTCTTGCCACTCAAATATTGAGTTAACTGATATAGCCATTAGCCAACATATCTCATCTATCTCATCAACATATATTCGGTATGTTGATATAAGTAATCAGGTTATTTTCTTCATTAATTTTCTCTGCCCTGTTAAACCAGTAATTTTGCGAAGATATAGAAGCTAATGTTAAACATTTAACAACACACAGAACCTTTAAAATGCATTGGTTATTGTAGTTATTTAATAATTGCACATAATGAAGTTTTGTTTTAATTTTATTTATTTTTATAACTGATGTAGTCCCCTCACTAAAGGCCAGCATTTGTGTCTAAGTATGCTCAATGTGATTATTAACTGAAATTAGTACAGAACAATAAGGGGAAAATAATTCTACATGTCTTCCTAAGAAACCTCCAAGTTCCATATAGGAAACTATTCCCCATTTATGGAAATTTTCATGAAGAAATGTTTTAAGTGAAAACCTCCATTCTACTTCTTCCTTTTCTCTTATAACTCATCTCATAAAATAACAAAAATAAAACAAAATAAAAATAAAAAGGTGTGTGTGGGAGTGGGGTAGTGAGATGGAAGATGAAGAGCCAGCATGTTCTGAAGAGTTTTCTAGCTTCAGGAATTGAATTTTAGGTTAAAATTAAGGAACTAGTCTACGACTTTCCAAATAATAGTGATGGCTTGGTGAAAAAGCAAAGTGGATTAAAGTCTTTTTACTTGCTTTTGGCAGCTCATAAGAGACCTAGTTAAAACTGAATACAGGGGGCGGCCAGTTAGCTCAGTTGGTTAGAGCGCAGTGCTCATAACACCAAAGTTGCTGGTTTGATCCCCACATTGGCCACTGAGATGTGCCCTCCACAACTAGATTGAAACAACAGCTTGACTTGGAGCTGATAAGTCCTGGAAAAACACACTGTTTCCCAATCAAAACAACAAAACAAAAACAACTGAATAGAGTCAGAGAGGAAGAATAAATAGATACACATATATAAGAATAAATGACAAAGAGAAAACTCACCTACAAAACCCATAGAAGACATTGCCAGTGCCAGCACCATCAGTAATGTTTCCTAGGTATGACCATGTGATGGAGTTTTTGTCAATGGGTATTCCAATATATAAGTGAACCTGATAGGCACCCCTTCCAGGACTGTCCCATAAAAACTTCCCTTCCAGAATCCTGGCTCTCTTTTTCTACCTGCTGACTGAAGGGCGAGGACACCATGCCCATTTTGGAGGGGAAACAGAGATGGAAAGATCTTAGACCTCTGTAGAGCAGAGTCCTGGCCCCCTTGATATCCCCTCCTTCTGCCTATATTGCATGGTGTATTAAAGAGTACTATTTGGCATTCTGTGATAAAGATGTGCTTAGATTTCAGTCTGGTAGAATACATGTATGGAGAGCACATGTCTGAAAATTTCCCCAAAGCCCCAAATTACAAATCCCCATGGTTCCAAAGACGCATTTTTTATTTAACTCCCATAGAAAACCTGTAGAAAGGCTGGACAACAAGGTGGGTATCAGGACAACCATGGCTATACAAATCCATTTCCACTATTCCTCATTTAATAAGATAGGACAGAAACCAAGGGCAAATACGAAGAAAAACTTGCCTAAGTGATTCCTTTCCTGGAGGTGCTAAGCGCAGAATGTCATACAAAATACAATCACTTAGGAAAGTCAAAAGATGACCTGTTAGGTGGCTATTAAATTTGGATTTGAGCAATACAGATGCTCTGTACCATTTGCCCTTGGCCTCTAGAACTCTAAGAGGATGAACTTGGTCTCTATAAGGGTATTTGATTAAACTGAGCAGGAAATGTTCCCTGTCCCAGGAGACTACTTTGGCTGAGATAAGCTTTTGAGGCCTCTGGTTTTTGGAGGTTCAGACCATCGAATGTTGGTTATAACAGAAGCTGGGTCAATATCTGGCAATAACATAGCAGATTTGCAGAACTTAAAAAGAGAAGCACTAAAATATAAATCATATCATACCATAAAGTGTAAAATCCCTGAGGTCTCATAAGAAGATGCTCACCTTCAGTTTTCAAAGTAACAAATGGCAATGATATCAAGAGAATTAACTCAAGCTTACCTCAATTAAATTAATTCAAACTTAAAGCCAGGAGACCTTTTGAGAAATAAACTAGCATTATACCCTGTAACAACTGACATAAATTAAGAATTAAAAGATATCACCTAAATCCTAATTTAAAAAATGAAACAAAGTGTAATGTGCTTTAACAAACTGAAATATGTATTTGATATTGCTTAATGTAAATGTGTTAGAAACCAGGTTTATATCTTTACTAGGCTTATCTTTTGAAATGCCATCTACTTTGTGTTAAGAGCTCATAAAACCCATGTACTGTAAATTTAGACAATCACATTGAATAATGGAGCCAAGGACAGAGGACTAATTTTGCAGGCAAAATTGGTATTCAATAAAAAAATTCTGTTGGTGTAAACAAGTAAGGTATGGAATATATGGACATAAAAAATATGTTATCTAACCAGATAAAATTAAAGCTATAATTTGATTTCAAAAAATAATGTAAATTAACATGGCACAACAGGTGCTTTTTATTGTTTAGTATTGCATAAAATATAAAAAGTGTGAAGATCTGAAATATAAACAAAAAGTGTGAAGATATGAAAATGAAGATAAAAGAGAGAAGACAGGGTAATTTTGGATAGGAAAAATGTCATATTTCCAAGAATCATTCCTTATTCAATTGCAAAAACTGACCATGACTGTGATCATTTATCATGTAAACATTTGTATCAACCACTGTATTTATATTGTATAATTATATTTTCTACTGAAGTAGATAAATTGACAGTTACACTTATAGCTACATAGATATTTAACAGTATTACTACTTTAAAATGAGGTTTTGGTTTTTTATAAGAACAAATAAAATTATTACATCTTTTCTATGCCATGATATTTATCAAATGAGGACATTATAATGCCATAAATTAAAACAAAAAGTCTTACTTTTTAAATTTTATTTTTGTAAGATTTGCAGTGTAAAAAAGTATTGAAAAAAAAGTCACATATTCATTATGGTGATATGACTTGACAGTGATTAGTTTATCCAATCACATTATAATAAAAGAGTGAAAAACCCACACAATGGACCCATATGTAGAAAGTCTACTTGTAAAGGTAACAAAAATTATATATATATATATATATATATATATATATATATATATATATATATATATAGCTTTCTTATTACCCATAAGCCAGCTACATTTTTCTTTTTAAAGGTCAATCAATGACAGCAAGAACTTTTTCTTTTCCAATAAATTGCTTTCACTACACATGGTGGAACTGTATACTCTTGGATAAGTTTTAATTCCTAAAATCACAGTAAGTGACCTTCTTTATAATATCACAATTGTTTGTCTAGTTTCAAAAATAGTCTTGTGACAATATCCTCAAAGTTTCACAATTCTGATATTTCTTGTCAAGTTGTCAGTCACAAAATAAATTTACATTAAAGCAGATTTTACTTCAAGAACTTGGGCTTGAAAGTTCAAATACAATCTAAAGAGATAGAGGGGTCTATAAAATCTAAGTTGTGTTATGCAGGTATTTTCTTAAATTAAGATAGGTAAACACTTCAGGAAGCTGAATAGAACAAATATATACCAGATACATTTAAACTTCACCAAACAGAATTTGTAATATTCTATTCCAATGGGCAGACTCATTCTTCTTATTCCTTGGTCACATCATATATCCTTTTAAATAACATGTGGTGAGTGCAATTTGTAAGATTGATTCTATCAAATCAGCACCGACTATCTGGAAACACTGCAAAGGAAATTGCATACTACCTAGGTCAGAGTTGATAAAGAGTTTACAAAGGTAATTTAGCTTATTTATTGGTAGATAGTATTGTCCTTAAAATAAAAGATTGTGAGCTAGAATCCCAACTAATCTTCTGTAAGTTAATTTCCCCTAAGGTGAAATTGCTTTTGGGTGATTTTGATCAGGTCTTTTAAAAGTTTACCTCAGTGATTGTTTGATATTATCATGCATCAGAATTGCTTATGGAACTTTTGGTTATAAAGTACATCCCTGAGCCCCAAAACTAAATTAATGAATTTAAAACACTGGGGTTGGAAGAGCAACATCAGGTTTTGAAGCAAACAAACAAAAAAATCCCACTGTTGATTCTTCTTTCACCAAAATGCTAAAATCACTCATTAAAAAAATAATATAATCAGTGTTATGTTTAAACCATTTATTCATCTTCCTTCATATGCTCTGGAAACAACTGAAGTCAGTAAGAGTTTTTCTTGACTCAGTTTTATAATCAGACTTTTCAATTTATTAGGAAGCCAGCTTTCAGTTTGCTCCCAAATTCAATCTGATCCTTTTATGAGGAGGTCACAGAGAGAGAAGCAGAGAAAATAACACGGGCTTTTGAGACAGATGAACTTGGTACTTAAATCTCAATTCATCTGTTTTAAGCTGTATAAAATTTGGCAAATTACTCAACTTCTCTGAGGCTCAGTTTCTGCAAGACGATAATAATATTTACTGGGTATAGTTGTCAATGGTAACTAAAGGAGATAATATGGATAATAAATTATTTAACACAATAACTGCAACAAATAGTTACTCAACGAATAGTAATCCCCCCACTATTTTATATTATGATTTTTCTACCCTTGGAAGTAGAACTAATCATGCATCCCAGGCTTAATATAAAAACAATCTCATCACAAAATTGTTTACTTCTTCCCTATTAAATATCCACTTAACTTGCTGAATCACTCTCTGTGGGAATGTTACATTTTTAGCCTTTTAGTAAGGACTTCCTTAGCTAGCCTATCTAAATTTGCACCTCACCACCTCCTTCTCTCTTTTCAATAAATCATTTTACTCATATTTTTGTCACTACCTAACATTCTAAATATCTTACTTATTTTGTGTACTTACTAACTCTCTAAATACTAAGTACTTATCTTTCATAAGAGCAGATGATTTTTGTCTATATCTATCACTGCTGAATATGGAGGACCTAAAAGGATACTTACATATTACTCAATGATATTTATCTAAAGAATAAAAATTAACAACCAAAACCACAGCATTTCACAGACTGAAGGTTGGCTTAAAGTCCCAGAAGCCCTGGTTCACAATGATAGACCAAGAATATTTTACAAACAAGTGCCTTTCAACTTTCATATGCTCACAACTCATCTGGACATCTTAAAAATGAAGATTCTCATTCAATGGACCTGGGTGGCACTTGAGATTCTGCATGTCTATCAAATCCAAATGACGCCAGTAGTGTTTGGTCCTCAGACCTCATGCTGAGCAACATGATTAAAAACTATTGCAGATTTATCAAAGTCACAGAAAGCAATAAAGAGAATTATGTAAGAATATGCAAGTCAATTGAAGGCTGCTTTGTTATCTTTCAAAAACATGTATAGCTTTTGGTTAGAGTTATAATTTGGATTTTTGCATGGGTAAATGCGCTGCTACTTACTGAAAATTTCCAGACACTAAGGAAATCAGTGAATGGGAGAAGGATGCTGCTAGTTGATGCTCAGATAAGTCTACAAATGCTGGGGCTCTGTGTGTGAGATCCAGCTTCCCATCAGTTCGGCTATGGCAGACAAAGGTGTTGTCAAGTTGATTTCCTTTAGCATGGTTTATCCTTCCTTTGGCACCTCTGTCAGTTCCCTATGATATGCTACTTTAAAGATTGGGAAGCTTACCAAATAAAGGATAGAGGGCACCCCCAGGCTTCCAAACTCAAAAGGCAGAAAAATAAGGAGCAGAATGAAATTTCAGAATATGTGGCTATTATGTACGTGATTCAGTTGGGGCAAAATACAGAAATATTTTGTTGGTAATTATGAAACTTTACTTCAACAGTGACTGACAATAAATTATAAGGATGGATGTTAACGGACTTTGTGACAAGTTTCAAATTACTAGTATTTTAAACTCACATTTAACCAAAATGGAAGTGTATATGTATAAACTTAAAAACATGTGTTCAGTTAATTAGTTTAGAAGAAAGTCAAGTAGAATATGGCTATTTTTCACATTTTTGACAGCCTGTGGCCAAAAAAAGTAAGTACATGGATCTTTTGAGCAACTGTTGATTTTTGAGGTAGATGAAAGATCCAATGATAATTAAGTCTGATTTTTTTCTCTTTAATATTTATTTCCTTCAATATTGATGTGTTTTATCCAAGGTGTTCACAGCACTACACATGACTTGTATGTGTTTTTCTCCCTCATCTAGCTGTATCTTTAAGCCTACTGGAAAAGCATGTATTCTCTTTTTAAAAAATTTCTTGGAGGGCCAGCCAGGTGGCTCAGTTGGTTAAGAGCTTGCTCAAGAGTGCGAGCTCTAAGCAACAGCGGTTTGATGCCCGGCCCAAGCTGATCTGCCGCTGATCTGCCGCTGAGCTGCCAATGGGTGGCAGGATGGCTCAGCTAAAAAAGAAAAAAAAAATTCAGGTATAGTCCATAAATTTCCCTAAGAAGCATCTAGCATGATCTCAAAAATGGCTTCAGGTTTTTTGAACTAAATTGCTTCTAGGGTACAAGGAAGCTTATGTTTTGTATCTGCTTGACTGAGTAGAAGAGGCATGGGAAAATAATGGGAGAAAAATAAAAATTTAATATTGAATTTAATAACACCATAGGTCATGTATGTTTTATCTATCATTTTATTTGTATTATCACTTATACAGTTGATATCTTAAAAATTTTATTTTTCGATTACAGTTGACATACAATATTATATTAATTTTTGGTGTACAAGGTGCATGTGGGCTTCCCCCAATTCCATAAAACTATAGGAAGTAAATACTCTTAATGTCTACATGAATGATATCTGTATCTTTCATTCCTAATAGACACTTGACTTGGGATGAAAGAGTTGCTTCTGATAGGGTCAGATTAGTTTCCATAGATGCCAACTAATTTTAAATACTGTCTTACTCTCGCCACTGTATTCAGCAACAACAAGGGACTGCATTTAGTTCTTGAAACTATTACACTCATCCACTTGATATTCCTCTTCCTGGAATATTCTTTACTTCCTTCATTGACTATTTAATTCTCATTCCTCATTCTTATTTATCTTCTTCCAAGTGTTACTTCCTGAAGGAATCTTCTACATTTTGCCTAATTAATCATGCCATGACCTCCTTTAGACAATTCAGCCAAGTGGCCACTTTACATGTTAGCATGACTATTGGATGAAGGTATGCCACATCTGAGAGACTCTAAGATTCACTCAGAAAGACTTATGTCTGCTTTTGCTTACCACTGTACTCCTATCATGGAGTTTGGCATGTAATGAACATCAACAAACTCTTGAAGAAATTAATTACTTTCTGTTAGCACATTTTATGCTCTTTTCACATAGCACTTAACACTTAATTTTGATTTGCATTATAATTATTTTTCATTTGTTTTGTTCTGCCCTCCTTTTTTTTACTCCAGCTTCTTTGAAGACCCTAAATTTTCTGTATATTTCCTCATGGAACCATGTAGTTTCATAATACAAATTTGTAAAACTTTAATGAACAAAAGTAATTGTTTGTTAAAAAATAATTTACTGCCGATACATTTTATGTAAATTTAATAAAGAAATATAACGACATATATATAATTAATCACAAATAAAAGCACATGTACTTAACTTCAAATCTTTAATTATTTAAGATAATGTATGAAAAACTATCCTTTGTTAATGCGATATAATTAATTTTGCATTGTAATAGGACATAAAATTCCTTTGAAGTAGAAGGTGATAGAACAATGAAAAAATGAGGAATGATTTCTTTGGGTTTCATAAAATTAAAACTAATTAAGTAGTCGGACTTAACTATGTAGAATGTATTAAAACAATTTATTCTAAATGTCTGCTCCATGGTAATTTATATCATATAAATAGAAATCTGGTGTTGACAAGCAGCCTAACAATAGTGACTGTTAGATATTTGGATACATCCAGTGATTTTTTTTTTTTTTTTGGTGCTGATAGTCACAGAAGAAGGCAAAAGTTGCAGGTAAAAACTGGCTCCTTAAAATGGTCTAAGGTCATCTCTGAGACTTGAAAGCTAAGTAGTAAGAGCAGAGAATTGAAATAAATTTTTAGAATTGTCTGGTGACCATAGCTTTTGAATCAGTGTATTATCCTAAAAATGATCTTCTCTTCACAGTCTCTTTATATATTTAGCCTATTCATTTATTTTTATTTTGCTGGAGGAAATTTTCCCAATACAATGAGGTCATTTGCCGATAGACTCACTTGATGCAGAGTTTAAAAGTCTGTGAAATATGAAGAGCTGTGTCTTCAGGCATGTTCTGATTCTGAAGGACCTGGCCCCAGTACGCCTCCTCCATTTTTTCATCTGAGTGAGAGTGTGCTGCTTTGTTTGCAACCTTCCCAAGGTTCAAACCAAGAAGGGGATAAATATGAGAGTGTGGCCTTCTGACCTCTTTGTTGGCCTCCTTGACTTCTCCCAATTCCATAGGATGGGAAAAGGATTGTCTTCCCCGCCCTGCTTCGATCTTGCTCTGGGTAAGTTAGTAGGACCTTTATTAAGACACAGGTTGGCTGGCAGCTTGACAATGTTATTTTTTTTTTAATTTGGGAGTCAAATTGAAACATTCATTTTCTGCTTTATTCCTATTAAAATGTCCTAATAAAACCATCGTCCCCAGAGGCAGAGGATTCCCTTGAAGTATTAGAACATAATCTTCATGAAGACAAGCTTTGTCTTGGTCACTGATTTAAAAGTCTTCTTGGTCACCCAAGTATAGTAGAGACTTTTAGTGCTCGCATAAAAGTGCCCTTTCTCTTACTGGGAATATTTATTTATTTCTCTCACCCCAGGGATGGCCATGTGACTAGCTTAAGCCAATTCATGTAGACAAAAGTGATGTGTGTCTCTTCCAGGGGAAACTATTTATTGGTTATATAAGAACCAGTGTTCTTTATTTTGCTTTAGCGGTCATGGAGAGAGGTTGATGTTGAAATGGTGAAGTTACAAGATTAACAAAGCCTGGGGTTGACGCATCATTACACACTGGACAGTTGCTTGGGAAATCTGCATAAGAGAGAAGTAATCTTCTGTAGTGTAAAGCCACTAAGATTTGGAGATTTGTTGTTGTTGTTGATTTTACAAGATAATAGTAGCATATCCTGTCATCACAGGAGTCTCAAATAGTTCTTGACACATACAAGCATGTGTCACTTTTCCACTGCTGAATAACAAATTGCCACAAACTTGTTGGCCTGAACCAACACTAATTTATTAGTACACAGTCTGTAAGTCAGGAACATGACTAGGTTCTCTGCTTAGCATATTACAAGGGTGAAATCAAGGCATTGACCAGTCTGAGTTCTCATCTGGAAGCTCTAGGAGAAAATTCACTGAAAACTCAATCCTGTTGAAAGAATTTGGTTTCTTGTGGTTGTTGTACTAAGGTCTTTAATTCTTTATTGATGGTTAGTCAGAGTCACTTTCAGCTCCAAAAGTTCACTACATTCTCATCCATGTGTCCCCCTCCATCTTCAAATCAGCAAGGGTACACAAATATTTCTTGTAGTTTGGATCTCAGAATTAATCCTTTTCTTTGGCCTGGGTGCAGATTTAAAGGGCCCATGTGAGGAGGTCAGGCCCACCTGAATAATATCACCTTTAATATTAACTCAAGGTCAACGAATTACTAAACTTAATTACATCTAAAATATCCCTTTTGACATATAATGTAACTTAATCATAGGAATTATATCTCATCACACTGAAGGGAATGAGATTATATAAGGCAGAGCTTCTTTGGGGATAATCTTAGAATCTCGCCTACCACAAAGTACTTGGAGATTTTTTTTGTTGGAGGAATAAATAAATGAATAATGGGAGAACAGGGGTATAGGTATGGACAAAGACACCAAACAGGGCAAATACGCACACAGATAGACACACACACACACACACACACACACACACACACACACGCGCGCACACACACGCACATACACTAATACATATAAAGTGCCATGAAAATGATTACTGAAAAACAATTTTGCACTAAGTAATACTGTGTATAACTCCTACCCACAGATATAGGCAATAATTTCTGGACATAAAATGCTATATTTTGTAGAACAATCATTTTTCTGATATTCTGCTCTGAAAGTACTTTCCAAAACTGCATACAAGTTCCAAGGTGGTTTTCTCTATCAATGAATCAGGTCTTAGATAAAATGCACTTGCAGAGGTCCTTCTGAAACCCCATATAAGACTCAGACTCTGTGAAGTTATATCATAGTACTTTGAGCCACTAATCTTAAAGCTAACTCACCACACTCATTTGGCATGACTTCCTAATCATCTGTTTACCACTTTATTCTTAAACCTTAGCACACTGTATTTATTGGATAAATTATGTTTTAATTTTTGTAAAACTTTGACTTGTTGTTTTCTTTCCTAACTTCCACAATATTAACTCTTCTATTGTTAAGTTCCAATATTATACTGCAATTGCTTCAAGAGCGCTATTTTTTAATCTCTAATTGATTATAGGTTTTTTGAAGGCAAATGTATTTTTTTTCCCCTTCTAGCTACCACAGAAGCCAACATGATCATTAACAAATAGGAAGGATTCCCTAGAGATTTGTTTTTGGGGTGATCATTGAACAAGATGGTATGTGAGAAAACAAATTTCATGAATCAAGATAATAAGTAAGATGGTATATAAATTTTTAATTATGGAATGACATGTAGAATTGGTAAGACAACATAGAAAATCTGTATAGGTTAAAGAGAAGAAAGCTTGTAGGGGTGTATAAACCATAGAAAAGAGCATTTTTTAAAAATGTCATCCATTTGAAAAAGTTCCTGGTGCCCAGATATAGAAAAATTAAAGTAACAAATAAATAATGTAACTTGAATTGTAACTCAAAGCATAAAACAAATATAAATGAGTCCATATTGATATAAATAAATGAATAAATAAACAAACAGGGAGAAGTGATAAATCTTCTTTTTAGAGTATTGTTAATGATATACACAGGTAGTTTTCCCCTCCTGGAAGGTGGCATTAAATTCCCTCCTTTTTGAGTGTGAGCTGGACTTAAGGACTTTCTTTCAAAGACTATACTGGGCAAAGGAAAAACATAATGACTTTATAGTAGAAAACCTAGAAGACCCTACTGTAACCAAGTAATCGAGGTTAACCTTTCGAGAGTAAGTCATACTGTTATCATATACCCCAGACATAATGTGGTGAAGGGCACTTCACCTCTAAATTCTGCCTCCCCACCTATAATGACAGCCTAATTATGAGAAATTGAAGGATATTCTTCAAGGTAAATGACCAGTGTTCAAAGTTCTCCAAGGTCACGGAACACATGGAAAGACTGATGAACTGTTAGAGATAGGAGGGAGAACAGGAAACATGAAAATTAAATGGAACGTGGTATAATGATTTGGATCCTAGAAAAGTAAAAGTGCATTATTAAGAAAACTGGTAAAACCTAAATGAAGTCTGTAGTTTAGTTAATGCTAATGAACCAGTTATTAGTTTTGAAAAATGTATAATGGTTATGTAAGATGTTAACATAGAAAAAAGTTCTTGAAAGCTATGTGGAACTCTATCTGCAACTTTTCTGTAACTCTACAATCATTCAAAACTAAAAAGCTTAAAAATTGAGCGAAGTTACATATCTATCTATATCATCTATATAGATATAGATATCTATATAGATGATATAGATATAGATATATATTTAACCCCCTATCCAAGTTGGTAAATTTCCACCTAAAACACTAATTATAAAGGTCTTTAGTTAACATTATTAATTCTTCAAAGTAAGCTTCTTAGGTGGTAAATAAATATGACTTTGGAAACTAATGGAAACAGACTCTCTATAAATGGTTACTGATAATCGTATAGCTTATGGCATTTTGTTAAAGATGACTCACTCAAAATATCCATTCAATAAAAGGAAATGAACACACATGCACAGACATATACATATCACAGGGTTAAATCAACATCACATAAGAGAAAGAGCAGTGGCTCTGACATCAATCACCAGAATAGAATCTCAATTTCTCATAGCATCAGTGCTCATCAGTAAGGTACTTCTCTAAGCCCCAGGCCCATTATCTATTAAATGAAAATAAAAATCTTTCTTACATCACCATATTATTCTGAGATATCAATGGGATGAATATTGCATGTAAAGTGCTTAATATTGGCACATAGCAAACGCTTGTTCAACGTTTAGCTATTAATAAAATTATTTTTGGTATCTACCATGGGTCTACCATAAAGATGTAATTTTTCATTTCCTTTTAGAGTAAGAGTGGGAATTAATATGCATTGAGCAACTACTAAGTATTCTGCTAAGTAAATTTTCATTTAATCCTTTTCACATACATATAAATTGGTATATCCCCATTATATGCATGAGAAAACAGTGGCTTAGGCAGTATAAGTAACTTATGCAAATTTAGAACAGTAGCATGGAAAGGAGCTGGATGTTTAATTTGGTCTGATTAACTCCAAAATCCATGTTTACTATAGCAAGTTTATTTCACTGGCAATTTTCATTATATGGGTTCAAGGTAATTAGGTTAAATGAAAACTAAAAACAGATAGAGCTATGACTGGCATATAGAATATCTTTCTAATGAAAGTCTATTTTTTTAAATTCATATTTGCTAATATACCCCAAGGAAAAAGAATCAAATTATTCTTATATTAAACTATATCCCTGTCTGATGAAATCAACTTTCAGCTTCATAAATCTGTTTCAGAAATTTTAAATATTTTTAATTGTCTTCATAGTCTTGTTTCTTGTATTACAAAAGAGCTTTAGAGCTTTCATTCTTATCATCTACTAAATTCTTTCCCTTTCAAACATCTAATTATGTTTTATAGCCATAAAAAATCAAGACTACAAAGCAGAAAGCAGGAAGATGTTTAGATTAAAGGGAAATGGAATCTTTACAGATTATAAAAAATAATTTTGCTAAAAAAAGACTTTATCTTATTGAGACTAGATCAATATGCTGTTAATTTGTGCAGCACATATATCATAACAAGATATTTAGAAAAAATGGCAAATATTTTAATGATAAACTGAGATGTTTGAGGGTGCATGCAGGGTTTGAAAGCCTGTGGAACAGGGCGGCAGAAGCCGCAGATAGGACAACAGGAGAGCCAGATCTCTGGAACTTTCTTCCAGCTCCCCAAATCTCAAATGCCGTATATGGTTGGGTAGCTCATGATTTTTTCAAACATTCTTTCCTAGGCATTCCAGCAGGCTAGTACTTCTAACAGGTGAGCCCCTGTTCTCAGGGTGGCTGGCAGTGCTGCTCTTTCTGATGTGCTCCTGAAGGATCAGTGGGGTTCACAGGGCTTCTCTCCCACATGTTCAAAGGCAAGTCCTTCAACCAGAACATTAAAGGTGCTATTTTCTTCTTCTCCTTCTCAGGCTTCCTCTGGAGAGTGCTGATGCTAAAATTTAACTCCTTGTGAAACCCACGAGTGGGGCCCATGAGTGAACTCTTTGGCTTCTCTTGAGGACAGGCTGTGGGAAAAAGTTTCTATTGATGTTTTGTTCTAGACCTTATCATGTGGGAACCATATGCTACTGACATAATGTAGTTTATTATTCAAATGATCACTTAGCTTTCAGCCAGTTTTGTACCTTCTGCAACAAACTTTCGTCTGTGTACTTCTCATGACTCAAATATGATGTCATGACTGGGGAGGAAGAATTTGTATAAGACCTCCTTCTGTTAAAAAAACATACATGACCTTCCAAGGTAGGATCATTACCAACTGAAAGATGCTTTCATTAATTTTTCCTGTGTGCAAGAGCAAGAAGAAAGCTGAATTTCTCTGTGTAAAACAACAACAACAACAGAAAAACTAAATAAATAATTTTAAAATGTGAAGTGTTTGGGAAAAATCCTGGATGAAAATTAAAGGAGAGAAAGAGAAGGCAACAGGGATCAAGAAATGTGTGACTAAAAATCAAAACTGGGTCAATTCTTATGTGTTTGCTGAGGGTTTATAATAGTTTGGCTAATAGCCAATATTTCGGGTCCTTCTCCCATAGACTAAATTTTAAAACACATAACTATATTTTTATGCTTTACCTCTCCTTGTATTATAATTTTCTATGATAAGCAACAATAAAGATAATGAAAGAATTAAAAATAAAAAACCACTAAGGTCAGTTTTCACAGAAGACAGTACATGAACCCCAACTTGATAAAGTTAGTTTATTTTGTGTAATTTTTGCTAAATAAAACAGTTTTTTTAATGTCAGGGGATTGTTTTTCTGTTTCTCAGAATATGCAGCTATACCATGGACTTCAGAACAAAAAAAAAGGTGCCAGTGTCACATATTCTTAAAACAATGGGGACCAGAAAAGATTAGAGAAGTGGGATTTCTCCCACATGGATTGTGACTGCTCGCAAGTCACCTACCTATTACCCTAACTAAGAGAGATTCATGCAGGGCTAAGGGCTCTCTAGTGGTAAGAAACTCTGGGCTTGAGAGGGGTAATGGGACCATGCTCTGGACAAGGAGAATCCATACAACCTTTAAAGGAAAAGTAGAGAGAAAACAAGCATCTTAGAAGGTACCCAGTGATTAAACATCTTCCACAGACAGCATTCGTATCTGAACAGCGTAATCCACAGAAGCAGTGTCAACTAGCAGTGTCAACCAGCAAAGGCAGAACCACAAGCCTTGCCTGTGAAGTGGCAACACGCTCACCCTTCTTTTTCCTCCCCACAGAAGTACACTGAAGATACTGAGCCTTGCGGTACCCTCTCCTTCCTCCTACAATGACGAAAAAGGAGACGGGTGATGTCTTAGGCAGATCAAAGATAGGCTTCTCCCTTTCTCCCTCCTTTCAATCAGGCACGGCTCTAAAGGATTTTCGTGAGGAAGTGAGATTTAAATCAGTTCATCATCTGAGTTCCAAAAGATAATGTGTAAGCTTTGCTTGTCCTTTTTGTTCTCATTTCAGTGTCAGCTTTCTTTATCCCACAGTTGAGAGATGTGATTGCTCGATTTTTTTGCCTCTTCTCAGCCACTGTTCAATGTCTTCTGTTTCTTCTCGACTCTCCCAGTTTTGCCAGGGGCCCCTGTCGTGGCCATCATCTGGTGTTCCTGGGCACATCCCCTTAAGGAGTAAATGGAAAACTGTTCCATCTGCAGGAGATGAAAGGCTGATGTGATACAGTCAGGCCACTCGTCTACTCTTACTTCTTTATCCATGACAAGCCCATCACTCAAAAAGCTTTGCATGCCTTTCCTATTGATTTTTGAAGGATTGATTGAATATGCTTGTTACAAAGAAATTTAAAAAATTAAAATTGTAGGCGATGTGACTTGTTTTTTTCTCCCAAAGACAAACACCTTAGGAGACTGGAATAGAGGTTTAAGCAGTGAAATAACATTATCAGATTAATTTAGGAAACAGAACTTTGGGAACAGAGACTGCTTGTATTACTGAAGTATAGAGTGAAGTTAATGAAAATAATATGGAAGATGTTTATTTACAAGTCATCAATATGCTCATCTGTACAATTTAATAATTTATTACTGTCACATATCTAACAAAAATATCTCATAAAAACTGCAAAGTCTATTTCAAGAAACATGTACAAAATTTCACAATTTCAAGGTTGTATCAGTCTTGTTTTCCATTAGAATCAGCGAGGATGTCTTTGGTTTCCAGTAAGAGAAAAGACCATATTTAAGTAATTTAAATAATAACAGAAATTCATGATCATACCTAATATTAATTTGCAAATTTGGTGATACTCAAAATATCACTATGGATATTAGTACTTTTTGTCCTTTCTTCTCTGCCATCCTTAGCATATTAGTTTGCACTTGGACTTGTCTTTATGGGCACAAGATGGATGCATCAGTTCCCAGAATAGCATCCAGAGCTGAAAATGTCCAACTAAAGAACAATGACAATTTTTCTACATGTGTCTCTTTCAACAGGGAAGAAATCTTTCCTAGAATCATTGCCTTCCTCCTGCAGACATCCGCATCTCATGTTTAATTGTTAGGATTGGTTCACATCTCCATTGTTAAATCAATCTATTAGAAGAGAAATCGACTTTTCATTCAGGTGTGAGGCTGATCCATGTATAGAGCTGTGCTAAAATTTAAACAAAACAGAGACACTGCCAGCCAAAGCAAGGAAGCAATACCTACTAAGATTGAATTGGCATCCAACGGCTACTGTTAAGCCATATTAAGGCTGAATAGTTTGGACACTAGTTTAAGAACTTCCCGCCAAAAGTTGTAGTGAAAAAAAACCAAACACTGGATTCCTTATTGGGACAGCAGGTAGAACAAACCCACCTTTAAGGGATGAGCACAGGAAGAAAAACGAGCCAAGGGAACTGATAAAAAGTTGAGTGATGAAAGGAAATCGGATGGAACAAGATCTCTCAACCCCAAAGTGAGGAGTTTTAAGAAGAGAGTGGTCAATTGCTTTAAATGTTTCAGATTCCAATAAATATGTGCAGAAGAAAGATTCTAATCAAACACTGTCACATAAATAAAATATCTGATTCCTCACATTGATGGAAGTAAGAATTTTCACCTCTGGACTTTTCAAAGGAACATTCAGTCTTCCAGGAAGGAAACTCTACCTACCGCTCTACTCTTCAGTATTTGGTGTCACATACATCTCAGTTATGGCCAACTTGAAGATTTACTTACATCATTGGTCAAAGCAGGAATGCTCGCTCTCCTTTATTATACTTATTTAAACTCCAGTCATTCTTCAGTGACTATTGGGAGTCCCACTTATCTGTATAGCAAGGCCCCAAATGAGCTGCATTTCCCTGTGAAAGTTCTCTAACCACTGCAGACCACATTATTCTCTCCAGGGTAGCATAAAAGTTTAAAAAGAATTTAAATGAGACTGACCTGGTTTTGAATCTTTCCTATGATGACTGAGTCATCTTAGATCAATACATTATCTCAGCCTTTGTTTCTTTGTTTGTAAATTAGGGATTCAAATTCTTTCATAGGAGATTTAGTTAGATATTATATGTAAAGCGCTACGTATAATGCCTGACATAGAGTAAACTTTCAATAATTGTTACTTATAAACAAAATGCAGTGCAATAAAGGAAAATTTACCACTTGCCAGTTTTCTTTCATTACCCATTTCTTTCAAGCCCTCGCTATTACTTTCACACATGAAAGTCCATCTCTGTAGCTAAAATGTGTCCATCAGCACAGCTAAGAGAAGTGGTTCTCATGCTTTACAATGTGTAACAATCATATAGAGACTTGGTTAAAATGGGGATTTTCTGGCTACCCTTTGGAGACTTTCAGATAGAATGGTTATGTCTGTAGCCAGAATATGCATGTGTAACACATGGCCCAGGTGCATCCAACCAGGTAATCCATGGAGGACATCGTGGGGAGCACTGTTCTACACTTGAATGGGATGGGAGCATACTTTGATAAAAGCTTGCTTAGAGGAATAAAATTATGAATGCAGAATTTTTCCATTATGTTATAAGCCACACAAGTTATTACTTAAAAGAAGTATTAAGTATTATTGAAGTTATTACTTAAAAGAGGTGTTGAGAGGATAATTAATACCTCCCTTTCATAGGTGAAGTTGATGTGTATAAGGTAAAAGATGTACAAATTTGTATTAATATAATCCCAACCTCTCTGAAGAAAGTTATAGTTTTCTTTGTGTCATGTAATTGTACTTGAATCATAGTAGTCAATAATAACTTATTTATCTATTGATTTACTGTCAGCCTTAAAGTGGACAAATTTCTCTTAAAAATAGTTCATATTCAAGTGTGATCATATTTCAAAACAAAAGAATGTACTTTGTACAAATATCCCATGATCCTTGAATGTAAAGTCTTTGTAGTTTGCTTGATTTCTTTTATAAAAACAGAGTAATAGCCTTTCCAACACTTCTCTAAAATATTAATAACTATTTTTATAGGTTTCTTAACCAATCATAGAAGCAAAGACAATACAAAGATAATATAGTGAGTAGACCATACATTCCCTCCTGTGACATGTTATTTCCTGCATTACATTTGTTTAACTCTCCAGGGCTACATTTTTCCAATAATGTGCATGGATAGTTATATTATCATCCAAGGTAGTTGAACATTAATGAATCACTCAGCATAGGAAGAATAATGTTCTGTATCTTTTTGAATTTTCTAGTAATTCATCTAACAGCAGTTGGGTAAGTATAAAAGAACCTTTTTGGAATAGTCATTCTTATTTTGACTTGGCTTGCCTACGTGCATCACTATTTGGGGTATTATTAAATGCACTGGATTTTTAAGATAACTTCTCCATCTGAATATAGAGTCTCATTATAGTGTTTTCTTTGAATGCGGACAATTAATGGTGATATATCTTATTTTTTCCTTTTCTACTGAGCTATGCGTAAAGCCAGATAAAAGAAAGTATGGTAAAATTTCTGGGAGTCAAGACAAATGCAGCTGAGGAGTGAAATGTGTGTTTAATTAACTGGACAAAACTTCTTGATTTACAGCATTCTATAAAATTGGATAGGATTTGTGTAGAAAATAACTTCCATTGTTGTGTTCCTTTATTTCCTGACAGGTTGTGATCATAAGCTCCCCATGTGATGTACACATCAATATGTCCTTTGAAGAAGAATCGTTATATGACATTTGGTTGGCTAAAGAATGCAGCTTCCTAATGATTGCTATTGTGAGAGTTTTCCAGATGTCTCATGGAGATCAAGATTATTTTTTACTCACAGAAATTAGAAAAAAAATTCCAGGAAGAATATTTTTATACACCCCTGTGGTTGGCATACTCTGAAGGTGGCCCTCAAAAATGTTTGCTTCTTGGTATTCACACTTTTGTATAATCCTTTCCCTTTAATTGTGAGCTAAACCTACTGATTTGCTTTTAACAAAGAAAATATGACAGTGGTGACATGATTTCAGTGCTATCTTATTGGCTTACTCTTACTCTCTGTCATGTGATCAATTTGATGAAGCCAGCTGTCATGTTATGGGGTGATTTATGGAAAAAAGTTAGGGCAGCCTTCAGCCAACATAAAGAATAATAAAAAACGGAGTCCTATAGTCTCAAAGCTGAGGAGGAACTAAATCATGCCAACAGCCACATGAGTGAGCTTGGAAGGGAATTCTCCCCAAGGGAAGCCTTGAGATGACTTTGACATTGGCCAAAACTTTGACGGCAGCCTTGTGAGAGACTCAGTTAATCAAGTTTTGAAATGGTGCCAGTCAACTTCTAAAACCACTGCCTCTTTGGTCTGAAGTTGGGGAATTCAATTTGGGAGGCAGACTCGTTACTTCTTGTATAAAAGCCATGTCCAAGCACATTGTAAGATCCGCCTGCTTTTTTCTTTTGGAATCCCTCCCACTGCATTGCATGTTGATATTACTTCACTATAAAAACATAATGTCACATACTTGCTTTACATTAAAGAATAAATACATGCTAATGTGATATATTGTTATCTAAAATGTAGACAAGATTGGGGCAGGCAACCAGAGGATTAATTTTTGTCTCTAAAGTAATATATACATATTATAGTAGTCTTTTCATAAAGTGGAAAAAAAATCAGACAAGTTTATATAAATAATAAAAATAAACTTTACTTAAGTGTACATACGACTACCAAAGCATTAAAATAAACACTTTCATTTAATTCTCTTGAAATTATGCAGAATCTAAAATTTCATATTTGAGAATTGAATTATTTTCTAAACCATTATCTTTATTGAATTGTTTATTTTAAGGTTTATATTCTATTACAGAAATGAAACTAAATTGAATAATTCTAGCCCCTGAAATTAGACTTCAGTCGTATCTTTTGTTATGCTATTCTCTTTACCTTAGTCAGATATTTCTTTCTTTTTTTTTTTAATTTGGCAAGATCACATTCTTTATGCAGAGCTTCAACTCTAACATTTATGTTAATATTTCTAATTTCTCCTCTGCTCCTTCCTCCTAGTGTAGGGCCAGATATTAATGTAACTAATGTATCATTTGACTTTTTCCATATCATGTGTTAAAGTTTAGCATCCAAATTCTAAATGTCTTCCCAATGGACACTTCATTTTAGTTTATAATTTATTAATGCCAATGGGCAGTCATCTTTTAAAATACATTGGGGTGTTTCATGATCATGAAAATTAATTCAGCTAGACATAATAGCATTTCTCTGAAATTTATCTCATGAAAAAATAAAATATGCCTACAATCCTATGCTTTAGAAACTTGATTTCTTTATTCTTGAAGTACAGTAGCATTTCTCTACCTTTTTTTCAATTATCCAGACTTGCCATTTTTTTCTGTAACACCAATTGGAAAAGGAGACATGACAGTATTTCACACTTTACTCCTATCTATAATGTCATTCCAAGTGTTTCCCTTCTAAGCTTCTCAAAACCTTTCTAGAGAAAACACTCCCAGGTACACAAACATACCATGTGCAAATAAATGAGGGTGATCTGTTTTAGCAATGGCAGCATATAGGAGATAAAGCCACAGGAGTAGTCCAAACACATCTTATGTAAAGCTGGGAACCTCAGGAAGGAGCAACCATATACACAGTGTACAAAGGGAGGCTTGAGTTTTCCATCACACCTGCCTGTATAATGAAATACACGTATCTCAAATATTTTTAATTTTAAAGTGATCAACTGATATAGGGACAATTACAGACATTTTGCAAATTTGTAAAACTTTATCTCTGCACCAACATTCTGAAGAAATAATTGGCCTAAAGGTAGATTAAAGCATGAAATGAAAGCATGCCCCCTGAAGGGGCACATATGTGAAGCTCGCAGTCCATCCTACTGTGATGCTAGCAGCGTAGGCTCCTAATTGTGGTGGTCACATGATCGCACTAAATAATTACATAATTTATACCAGTCAGAAATCCTTCACTGGATTCCCATTGTCTTTAAGATTAAATATGAATCATTTAGCATTTTACCTGCTTCCAAGCCTGGTACCATCTCGGTTGTCTGATCTGTGACAGTTCGCTCCTCAATTTTTGTGCTCAGCTACACTGTTTCCCAGTATCTCAAAAAAATTGTTTATTTTGTTCTCTAGGTTCCACGTATAAGTGAGATCATAAAGTTTTCCAACCTGACCATACTGGTCTGATATTTTGTGAATATTTGGCTTTTTCTAAACTCTACCACTTTGCTTCTACTAGATAATTCCTGCTCATTGTTCAGGTTTAAGTACAAATGCCACATTTTTAGAGAAGCAGAGGACTCATTACTCTCTCTTAGGTACTAAATGGTGCACTGCAGTCATCTTCCACGGTATTATCAGGACGGATTGTAGCAGGTGTTTCCCGTACCTAGTGTCCTTACAATTTCTACCCTAGCCTCATTTTTCAGGAGATAGCTTTCTATATGCTATGTCCTCAGTATTGTTATAACTTAAAGTTATTTTTTTTACTTTTAGTTTTATATTAGTCTCATGATACTCATAATAGAAACAGATCTTGACAGTCACATAATTTTTGAATCACATTGATACATTTTTGAACAAAAAGACTTGTGATTTTAAAACTTGACTGTTCTACCTGAATTATATATAAGCAAGAGAATCAATAGCATTGGAAAAATGAGAAAGGGTATCAGAGCAGTTTCCTGTTCCAAGTGTACTCTGAAGTGGGTCAGAGGTGGCTGAATTGTTCTAGGAAATAAAATCAGACTTCCAAACTCTGCTTAAACATCACTTCCTCCCGGAAGTCTCTCTGGCCCTCCAGAAAGGGTTTGCATGCACTCTCAGAGGCCAGTGTTTTCTCATCCATAGCACTCATTAAAGGCATGATGTAATAATTCATCATTTTTAAATGTCCTATTCTTCTTTAGAATATGCATTCTATGAATCTATCTACACTACTGTCTTTTTCAAGTCTGCACCCATAGTATCTCATAAGATACTCTACATAATTTATATTTATTAAATATTATTGAATACAACATAGCTTTTTAGTTAATTAAACAAAGGAGGATTTATAGTTTGAAAATGAAGGAAGCTAACCTGTACACGCTGTGGCTCAAAAAGAAGTTTATTGAAAGCAGCTTGGTTTATTACCTATAAGTAAAGCAAAAACAGGACTTGGCTAGATAAAGGAAAATTAAAACAAAGGACTTAAGTGTGGGCTGGCATTTTCCCCTCTATCTATAACTCACTGTTGAAAGATGTCCCATGCAAGCTTTATTCTCCTCTACATCGCAGAAATTTAAAAACCAATAGTTAGGAAACAAAATTTCAGGATAGCTACCAAAAGTGAATTGCCATCTTTTTTTATTCAGTGTAGCACAAACATCCCCAGTTAAAATCACTCGAGTTCATTCCTGAGCTCACAACTGTGGGCTGAGATCTAAGGAGCTACAGTGGGCAGCATGGGGTTCCTCCCAAGCCCTTGTGTGAATTCCAAGTCATACATTTAGTTTCCTAACCTCTTTGAGAGAAATGTGCTTAATCTATTAAACTTGGTTTTGTGGGTGAATCTCAGGAGGCCCCTGGCTGTACCTGAAGCGAACTTGACACCATAATTTTCCCTCATTACAGGGAACAACCCAAATAATATGCAGCAAGTATTATTTTAAACAATGTGCTCTAGGGTCTAGTTGCCCCAGCCAACAATAGGATGCAAATACATCTAAAAAACATAAGGTATTTAGCATAATGTTCTCTAGTTTCATCCATATCATTGCAAATGGTACTATTTCCTTTTTCTTTACAGCAGAGTAATACTCCATGGTGTAAATGTACCACAGTTTCTTAATCCAGTCATCTACTGATGGGCATTTCGGTTGTTTCCAAGTCTTGGCTATTGTGAATAGCGCTGCAATGAACATAGGGGTGCATACATTTTTTTGAATTAATGTCTTGGGTTTCTCTGGATAGATACCCAAGAGTGGAATTGCTGGGTCATAAGGTAGTTCCATTTCCAGTTTTTTGAGATACCTCCATACTGATTTCCATAGTGGCTGCACCAATCTGTAGTCCCACCAACAGTGCACCAGGGTACCCTTTTCCCCACAACCTCGCCAGCACTTGTTCTTTGTTGATTTATTGATGATAGCCATTCTGACCAGAGTGAAGTGAAATAAGTCAGTCAGAGAAACACAGATACCATATGATCTCACTTATATGTGGAATCTAAAAAACGGAATACATGAGAAATGTAAACAGAAATAATCTCAGAGACACAGAGGAAAAACTGAGGGCTGCTAGTTGGGAGGGGGTGAGGATAAAGGAGAAGGGGAAGGGATGAGACAATACAAATTGGTAACTACAATATGGCCTCAGGGATAGAAAAGACAGCTTGGGGAATGTAATCAATAAGTTGTAAATACTTTTTACGGGGCCAGTTGGGCTCATGTCTTGTTAGGGAGACCACTTCATAGACGGTATACAGGCCTGACCACCACACTGTATTTCTGAAGCTGATGTTGAATAATATTGTATGTCATCTATAATTATATATACATATAGTCATGGGATGTGGAGTATAGTGTGGGAATGGAGTCAATGGAATTGTAATAGATATGTATGATATTGGGTGTGGGAGGGTAGTGGATGGGGGGAGGGGGATTGTTACTTTGTGAGGGTGTAAAGGATAACTATTGCATTGTTCTGTACACCTGAAACTAATAATAAAAACAAACAAACAAACAAAAAATAAGGTATTAAAAAATAAGGTATTAATGGAGTATCTCACAATCTACTGGGGAAGTTGCTTTTTATGTTTAACTTCATGTTCCTAGACATAGATTTTGGAGTTTACTATCCTCTATCACCGATATTCACTGTTTTTGTTTTGTTTTGTTTTGTTTTGTTTTATCACAGAAATGAAAGGCAGGACAATTACACAGTGACATTTGGTTTAAGCATGTGATCGCTTTGAATAAGTTCATCTTCCATGAAGTGTGTTCCTTGGTTTTCTACCTGCTGAGTTCTTTGCCTTCAGGCAGAGAGACTCAAAACAATGTGGCTACTATCACTTTAATGAGCAGGACGCAGACTTAAATTGGTCTCAGTCTACGCATCTTTTAGTTTCAATTTCATTACATTCCTAAAGCATACTAAGGCCTATTAACAGTAAAACCTATTAACACTAAAGCCTATATGAATGTTTTAAAAAGATTCCTGATCTTATAATAGGGATGATAGAAAACATTTTAAGGTTTCCAAGGTCTTTTGTTGTCATGTCCAACAATGATCCATCACTTCTTTCTAAAGTCTCTGTTTTAAGGGGGAGCTAATATAATACAAACAATATTTACTTAAGTATAAATTAATATTAAATGCAAAGTAAAATGTTAAAGCTAATATAAGTAAAGCATTAAATGATTTACTGGTATGTATAAGTAGGCAAATTAATTGTGCCCATTAATACATCACTACATATTATCTCATCCAAATAGTGAGCATTCACTCATTTTAGAAACTTACAAAAAATAGTGATAAATGCTACTGATAAGTCCATCATTTAGAGTTGGAAATACCATAGAAGTATTTACTAAATAAGGACATGATCAAAATTCGGTTTGGGTTTGACTCGGCAGGAACATTTGATGGATGGACTGATGGAAAAATGACTTTATTTATTCTGTCTGTAAATAAAAAATCTTTACCGCTATACAATGGCTATCACCCCAGATCTTCAATTCCATTTTAACCTTCCTATTTTGATATCAGAAGTTTAATTCTTCATGATTTTGTGACTAAAGTTTGCCATATTCTCCGATTGGTGTCACTACTTTAGTAGCATTCCTCTTCAATTTATCATACACACAGATTGTAGAATTATTTCCAAAAAGCATAAGTCAGAATATAATAATCCACAACTGCAAATATTAAACAGCAGTCTAGTGTCAATTTATGAAGTCAGAAGCCTATCTCTGGATCTGTTTATTCCAACACTTGTCATTTCAGCTTTGTTTTTATTTCTGATCTCAAGCTGTACTGACGATTCTCTACTTCCCAAATAAAACATTTTACCCAACTTTATGCATTTGATCTCTAGAATTTTGAGGAGTCTGATAGATGAGCTACAGATAATTTAATTGAATTTACTTCTAACCACACAATGGTGTGTGATCAGTGACTTATTTCTCAGCAAGCACATATGTTTGGTGACCACTTCCTACATAAGTTCCTTTGTGAGTTGTGAATAATAATAAAGGATTACAATAATGGCATAACTTCCAAGATTATGCTGGTTAGTGTTCTAAGACTTAGTAGGGAGTGGTCACTCAAACTTATCTACTATCTCCTATAGATTAGTTCATTATTATACTGTTAATAATATTAACATAAATAGCAGTAATAATGATGATGATGATAATAGCTACTACTTAGTGCACATTAGGCATTAAACAGTTTCAAAGCCTTTTAAATATGTTAATTTGTTTAATCCTCACAATATGGTTGTAAGTAGGCATTGCTGCTACCCATTCTATGGTTTATATATATTTTCAAGAAGTTGAACACTTGAAACATTTTACAAAATAATATTTAAATATAGTCACTTAATTACAAATGTTCTCCAGTCAAGCACAAAATCAGATTGCTTAGCACAATTGTTTTGTATTGTATTGAATAACATTGAATATATAAATATATACATTTTTAATAGAATAACAGATTTTTTATGGATATCTGATAGTAAACAACAACATGTGCTATAACATTATGGCTAAACAAAATTGTATTTATATTAATAGATGTATGGTACTCTTATGTATAGAATTGTAACATTTTAATATATTTTTTCTCAGAAATTTATTTTTTTAAGAACATATTTCATTGTCTAGTGTTCCTGTATAACAGCTGTGAAGAAACAATCAGTTTTACTTTACTATTTTATATTTAAAACTGAACTAATGGCACTGTCGACAAAATAAAAGCTTTTTGTGTACATATAAATACACAAAATGTTGGAGTTTTGTACAAATAAAACTAAAATTAGTTGTTTTTATTTTTTAATTTAAAAGTATACATTAAATGGGGTTCCTTCCAAAATTGTCTGTGAAATGATTTAGATATTGGGGAATGAAATATTTTAAAACATCACTCTGCCTTCTCAACTGTCAGAGGACTAGTTCTATGTCTAAGGTAACTACTGAGAGATTCTCTCCACTCCTGTTTTCCCTTCCTTTTTTTAAGACCCTGCCTGGTCATTGGCCTTTGCATTCTTTTTTTTTTTTTTTTCCTTCCCATAGCTGGAGTCACATTATACCCCGAGGAAGGCTGGATAACAGAATATTAGAATTTGGACATCTGTTTTCACCATCCACAAACCTAACACTCAAGGGATGCAGCCAGCTTCTACTCCTTTAGTAGAGATCGACCCACCAAATCTGACCTGTCCACTTCACTGGTCCTGAATTTTGTCAGGATAGTTTGTGAAGCTTTGTTTAATCCAGCATCCTGGGTTTCAGTTTCAGGTCACTTTGGCTTTTATTTTGTTTCTGAATCTGTCTTTCAGTTAATAATTTCACTTCTCCTTACCCTTGAGGCATACTGTCCCATATTTATCTGAATATCCACATCCCAATTTCTAGCTTGCCTTGTGCTTAGATCATTGGTTGCTAAAACTTTTCTTCCTCTTTGCAGAACACCATTGACTAAGGCAAGTAGAGTTTATAGCCAGCTGTGTGGGCAATGGGAAGGTGGATTTCAGAGCTTTCTCCAAGAGAATTCAATTCTTTCATAACAATCCAAATTACTTTTTGTTTCAGAAGGAAAAGAACATAAAATGTAGAGCAGTAAGGCAGGCGGACCAATTCAAGAGAGTTTAATTAAAAGGCCACTCAAGCTCCAAAAGGCAGAGCTGATGGAAGATAATTGAATTGGAGGTCAGAGGACTGAAATATGTCCATTCTGTACATATTTGTTGAGTCCATTCTGTATGTCAAACTCTGCCTAGCAATAGACAATGCAGTTGTTCTCATGTTAATTACATCACGAATAAGCACAAATAAATTGAAATCAATCAATAAGGAAATATCCTCTGTGCCATGTGAATTAAAGTAGAAAAACATGATATAATATTAAGTGGGTGTCAATTTACAGAAGGTAGTCCAGGAAGACTTTCTTGTGGACATTATATTTAAGCTGAGATATGAATGACAAGAAAAGCTGCCACATGAACATCAGAGGAAGCAAAGACAAAACAAAGGTAGATTTAAAGTTTAGAACAAGCTTCAGTTATCGTGGCATACTCAAAATGATTTGAGTGAACTTTGCCAAATCAGGAAGGAAAGTCCTTCACTTATTAACACATATTTATCAAGCACCAGCTATGTCGGCCATTTTACTGGATACTGAAGATATAACAATGAACAGGACCCCTTGCTCTCCCCTCTAGGTACTTAGATCCAATAAAAGAATGAATAAATGGATAATATTGTGGCAGATATCATAGATATTGTGGCTCAGTCCACATTCACTTTCACTCACTTTAATTTTATCTTCTTATAATATAGATACAGAAAAGCTAAAACAATACACAATTTTCAGATATCCGGGCCTCAAATGGTCCACATATGATCAAGGTTCTCCCTTGGGGGGCTTGGAGGTATGTGCAAAGGGTGCAAAAAATGTATACACATTTTAAGAAAATAAAACCGTATTAAAAATTGTAATAATATATACTGATAACAAAAGATGAATACAAGTCACGTTTGACTTCTGCAATTACAAGAGGTGCTCAAAGTGGTTCCCATCAGCGTCCAGACACTTCTGATTATAGTGAACTACTGCTTGAGCAACGTTGAACAAAGTGTCTACCTGTACACAATTTTTTGGCACCCCCTGTATGAGCAACATGTGTTAGAATCTACACAGGAGATCAGCTTTCTGGGTAGGTGTGTACATGGGAGGGTTTTTTGCATCTTCTGGAGTAGTTGTAGTGAAGTGTCTGTTTTCAATCTATAGCCTCATAGATGCAGATCTGTAGGTATGTAGCTGTTGGGTTCCCACCAGCTCAGTCCCATTGCACGATTGAATATCTTTCCTATCTGCCTACCTCCATGCACAAGATGGAACATACATCACCTTTTCTGACATAGTTTCAGTGGTCATGTAGTGTCACATCTGGCATTCCTTTCACTAAAAGTGAGTCATTGTGCTCAGCCTGTACTTGTCAAGGGAAGAGGACATTAAACCCACCTCTTAATGGGAGTGTCAAAGTATTGGAAGACATGTTTTAAAACTACTCCACTGTTTAGTGAACACATTTTATCTAAACAAGCTGGAATAGATTCCATTTGTCTATTATAATTCCTGACCAAAGTAGTTACAATCTAGAAGTGCTCCTGTGGGCATAGAGACTAGATATATCTAATCCACACTTGTGATCAGAAAGGACTCCCTAGATCTGGCCGAGTGGTGCATTGGTTAAGAGTTGGCTTGAGGTGTCAGCTCTGAGCAGCAGAGCCCCAGTTTGGATCCCACATGAGGGCCAGTGACGCTGTGCCCTCTACAGCTAAAATAGTTAACAACAGCTCAACCTGGAACTGCACTGCCGTGAGTCGCTGGTGACAGTGTAGCCTGCAGTGGGGCTGCAGAGGGCCACTGTGAGTTGCCATCCAATGGCCAGCGAGTGACTGCCTCACATGGGAAAAGTGCAATAATAATACCAACATGGGCCAGTGAAGCGACGTCCTCCACAACTAGACTGAAGAACAAAAGGACAGCAACTTGTCTATTTCCCTTCCCCAATTCCCCAACGCTGTTCCCCTCCCCCAATTCCACAATAAAATCTTAAAAAAAAATAAAAGAAAGGACTCCCTAAAGGAAATATCTAAATTGATAAATAAAAGGCAAGTAGAAATTTGAGATGCAAAGTTGAGATGCACAGAAGAGGCCGGGGAGAATACTGTTGGCAGAAAGAAGAGGATATGCAATGTTCCAGGCTTCAGACAAAATATAGCACATTTGGGAATGAAAAGGGGTTGGGTATGACAAAAGTGCTATCTTAGAGGGAGAGGAGCAGAAGGAGATAAAATTGAAGATGTCAGCATGAACCAATCCCTAAAGGGCTATAAGACAAAAGAAAGAAGGAGAGAATAATGAGGAGCCCGTGAAGGGAAGTGTCAGGGAATGCCCATTCTACCAGGTAAAGGGCAGAATCACAGGATGATTTGGGAGTCAATTTCTAGTACAGTAAGCCCTCACTTAACATCATCAATAGGTTCTCAGAAAGTGACTTTAAAGTGAAACAACATATAGTGAAACCAATTTTACCAAAGCCCGATTGATATAAACAAGAGTTAAGTTCCTACGACATATTTCTGGTCACAAAAATTCACCAACTTCCAAATAAGGACTGAAAACACTTCTTATATTAAACATTAAATAAACATGAGCTATACATACATTTTAAAAGGATGAATAAAAACAAGTAAGATACTTGTTTTCCACCTCACTTATTCCAATTCATGGTCCCAGGAGGGTCCCGGGTGGCGGGAGCATATCCTGGCAGCTCAGGGCACAAGGCGGGCACACACACCCACCCTGGACAGCACGCCCGTTCATCACAGGGCCACTCACACACACACCCACATTCACTCAGACTGGGATAATGTAGACATGCCCATTTACCTCACATGAACATCTTTGGGATGTGGGAGGAAACCGGAGTCATGGAAGAAAACCCACACAGACAGGGAGAACATGCAAACTACACAAGAACAGTAGCCCCGGCCAGGAATGGATTTTTTTTTTTTATCATCAACATTATAATGAAACATTATTTGAGGAGCTGCTGTAGGTGAGACCTGAGCAGAAGACATATACTATTAGTTAATCCCCACCCATGTCACAGGTTGATAGACAGTTCTGATGCCACTTGGCTGGTTTATGGATCTCTATTTCCAGGGCCCGGCAGCCATGCTAAGCTGTGTAGATGACACCCAGGTCACTGTCACTAGGATCCCTGCACTTAGCCCACACATTGCCTGTTTGTTCTAGGTCTTGGCATCTTTACTCTTCTCTCTGGCTCCTTGCAGTGAGCCAGTGTATTCTGAGATACGATGCTGAACTACTTAGACTGATGTGGGTGTGTTCCGAGCTTCTCTGTTATTTATGCTTTCAGCCAGAGATACATTTTCTTGACACTCAGACATTATGCTAATGATTAATAATAATAATGTACACTTACATACAACGTTAGCTTTTTCAAGCATTTTCAAATTAATTTTTGATACTGTATCTTTATCTGAACCGCACCCTGCCCCAGATCTGTACACCCGAGACTGAAGCAGCCTCATACCCTTGAATGAGCTGACTCCTCCCACGGTCTCTTCTGGTCTCAGGTTAAATGTTTCCTCAAATATGGCTGCCACACCCGCACTGTAAGTCTAAATATTTTTTTTCTGTTTCATTATTTTATCACACTCTATATCATTTCCTTTAAAATTATATTTTAGGGCAGGCTGAGTGGCTCAGTTGGTTGAGAGCTTGCTCAAGAGTTTGATCTCTGAGCAACAGCGGTTCAAGTCCTGGCCTGAGCTGAGCTGCTGCTGAGCTGCCAACAGGTGGTAAGATGGCTCAGCTAAAAAAATAATAATAATAAAGAAAATTAAAAAATAAATAAATAAATAAAATTATATTTTGATTTTTGTCATTTGTTTAATGTCTGCCTCACAAACATAGCGTGTTCCCTCACAGGAAGTCTGTCTCTTTAACTCACCACTTTATTCCCAGCATATGTTTGTCGTTTATTTGTTTGTTTTAATAAATATTTGTAAAATTGCTGTATACTTCACTGGCACTTCTGGGGTACAGTAGAGAAGTAGGGGTGAAGGACTCTTAAAAGTAGGAAAAAAGGATCTTTAGGATAATTTACAATCTGTATTCACTTGTAACATAAATTATAAGTGCACAAATGTAAACATTGTCCTTTCTAAGTCAGTGCAATTTTCAGATACGCTTCATAGCCCCCTGCTTCTTTCCTCACATCAAAGACTGACACGCATACCATCATGTTTATGGAAATTCTGAAGCTGCTGTCAAAATGGATAAACACGCTTGAGCCTCCCAAGTAACAGGGGTTCAGCTCTGCTAGAGAGCTGAGCTGTTAGGGGTCAGAGTCGCTGATTAAACGCAAACCAAAAAGAAAGTACCAGTTAAGCTTTTAATCATTTCCTGCCGTAGTATAAGCAAGGGGCTAAAACAAGAAAGTGCTGACTACCCTTTGTTCCATTTTCCCCATGGAACGGGGAGTGCGCTGGTGGAGGGCCAGGTGGATCAGTACAGATGCGGGGCTTGTCTCACCATCAGAGAGGCCCAAACACATGGCTCCTGCAGTTGTATGAACCCTTGATGGGACAGAGCTAGGAGGCAAGGATTTCCCCCATAAGATGGTATTGGCAGAGGTGCCCGAGGAGGTCTTAAATAAGGAGGTCTCTGAATGAAGGCACTGAGCTAGGACTATCCCTATGTGAAGAGCATGGGCAGCCGGAGGGGCCTGAGTCCTTGACTGCAGCCCTCTCCAGAGCCTGCAGGGCAATGGCTGTGCACACTGGGTCTGGGGTGGGGGGAGGGGGCTGTGGAGCTTTGCCACAGGAGGCCCGCCAGGTGAAATCTTTGTAACTAACTATAGTTGGGCCTGAAAAGTCATACATAGGTCTTTTTGGCCTGGAACTGGACTCCTCCCTAGTAGAAAATTCAACATTATTATCCGTAAAAACAGACTCTTGATCCTTCCTGCCAAACGGCTCTTTTTCAGTTTTCCTTATTTCAATTCCAGTTGTTCAACACAACATTTTTGAAAGCATCTTGAGTTTTCACTTTCTCTCATATCTCAGGCATAATCAGTCATCATGCCCTGTCAACTCTCCCCCTGAAATGCCCTGAGAACAGGGTTCCTTCTTGCCACCTCGGCACTACAGCCCTGGCAAGAGCTAGCATTATCTGTCATCCTTATCGCACATCATCCTTATCAGCATCATCCTCACTTCTTATCAGTTCTCCCTGCTTCAGCCTTGTCCTTCACATCCTATTCCCCATGAAGCAGCCTGAGTGATTATATATATATATATATATATATATATATATAATGTCAAACCACATGAATTCTTTGCTCAAAATTCCAAAATTCCAAGTGGCTTTCCATTTCAATTAAAGAAAACTCTAGCTTCTTCAAATCCTACAATGTGCTTCTTATACTCCCATAACATCTCCTATAGTCTGGATGCCTGTGTTCCACCAAAATCTGCATGTTAAAATCCTAACCCCCAAGGAGATGGTATTGAGAAGTAGGACCTTTGGGGAGGGGGTGATTAAGTCAAAATGGTGAAGCCCTCCTGATTAGGATTAGTGTCTCTGTAAAAGAGTCCCCAGAGAGGTCCTTCTCTTCTTCTGTCATGTGAGGACACAGTGAAGAGATGGCTGTCTAAGAACTAGGAAGTGGGCTCTCACCAGACATCAAATGTGCCAACACCTTGATCTTGGACTTCCCAGCCTCCAGAACTGTGAGAAGTAAATGTCTGTTGTTTATAAGCTACCCAGTTTCTGGTATTTTTGTTATAGCAGCCCAAACAAGCTGAGACATCTTCTTCTACCCATCCTTTCCTTGCTCACCCACTAAACTACAGCCTTTGCTCTTCCTCCAACTCACCAGAAATTTGCACTGCTCTTTCCTCAAGCTGAACATTTATTTTGTCCTCTGTCCTTATGAATTTCTCCTCTTAATTCAAGGGTCTAAACAAATGCCACTTCATAAAATATGTGTACTTTGGCCACACTATGTAAGATATCACTGTCCTATTTTCCCTTAATCTTTGTCTTATATTAGATTCCTCCAAAAGCAGTCCTTGAGACAAGGATTTGAATTTAAGTTGGTTATTGAGAGGTGATCTCAACAAGAACATCACTGGCAGTTTGAAAGTGAAATAGAGGAGAGATGGCAGTGAACCCAAGTTGTATTAATGAGCAGGATACCCAGGAGGCTGCATAGAGCAAATATCAGAGTTGATCCCCCCTGAGAGGAGATGAGGCTGGGGCATTTAGCCACCCTTCTTTACTTCATGGAAAAAGAATTTATCCTGAGGCACTATATCCTCAGCATTCTGTCTCTCCCATTTGTAAGTCCAGTGTACTCAGGCAGCTGGAAAAAGACCTCAGTCATATATTCTCATAGTAGGAAGCCTTTAGATCCATGTACATGGAAATTGTGAATCCAAACAGTGAGTGGGATTCTGACAATGCATATTATATCTCCCTTTTCTTATCACCATTTCACATATTAAATTATACTAATTATTTATCATCCTCTTTCCTCCAATAAAATATAAACACAATTGGGGAAAAGATGTTATTTCAGTTACTACTATATATTCCCAGTCTCTAGAACAATGTCAAGTACTTGGTAGGTTCACAAGAACTAATTGTTAGTTGAATGAATAATATCCAAATTAGAATCTACATCTCTAGGTTCTCAAACCTGATCTATTAATGAACATATATATTTGCTAGATGTTTCCAGGAGCTATGAGGCAATAAATTATATGATTTACATAACAGGAATATGGAAAGATTCTTGGAAGATTTATTCTACTCAGTAACAGAATTTTTTTATCTCTTGATTTTGTTTTGCTAAATCTTGTTCAGAAACAAACAAAAAACTAGAATTCCAATACTATACACCTTAAAGCATATCTAGCAATGAATATTTATTTAAAAATCTGAGAAGTTTATAAATTCTCTGAACATCTGCATATTTGAACAAAGCAGATGCCCTCTTTACTACTCTGAAAGCCATGGCATACCATTAATAAAATGAATTTCAGAGAGCTGTGTGGCCTATTTAAGAGGCATCATGGGAGGGGAGTCAAACTGGAATCTTGGACTGACCATAATCCTGGACTTCAGAAAGCCTAATATCTCTAACTCTCCCTGTTTTAATAAGATAAATCTATCTGTTTTAATAAGGCCTGACTCATACTTAGGGTTGAAGTCATTTTTCTGTCCTATCTTGTAAAAAAAAAATCTCCTGCTGTCACTGGAAAACTAGTCAACCATTGTTTACTTTAAAACCACACACACACACTACTATATATATATATATATATATATATATATATATATATGGTGACTCTTTTATAGTTTTATTTATCAAGCTCTTCTAAAATTTAACTTTTTTCAGATCCTGCAATCCAAACATTTTCACTGTATAATTTTAAACTAGGTTCTTAAAATAAATGATACAAATGTTAAACAATTGCGTATTAAAGAATATGTTTCCCCCTTTAACATTTTTCTTCTTTATCCTATTAATCTCATCCAGAAAGAGTAAAGTATGGTAGATATGTTCATAGATTCTTCCCATCTCTTAATGATGTGGAGTCTATTTCCTCACCCCTTTAATCTGGCAGGACTTGTGATTTGCTTTGGCCACAGTGTGGTAGAAGGAAAAATGTATGAATTCAGTGTCTAAGTCTCAAGAGGCTTTGCGTACATATACTCTCTTGGAACTCTGACCACTGTCACCTATGGTAAGAAGCACTAGACCACCCTGATGGAGGATGACAGACAAGGTAGGGAGAGGCACCCATTGGCCTCTCCATACAGCTCTTCCTTACAAGGCCATCATTCAATATCCAGCACCAGCCTAATGTCCAACTGATGGAAGATGCATAAATGACTTTGCTAAGACCAGCCAATAATATCCCGTATCATAAAAAATCATCCAGCTGAGCCCAGCCCAGCAGGTTCATAAGATTTATGAATGGTTCTAGCACATAGGATTTCTCACCTGTCTAATAAACACATACTCTGTTATCATTGGGATTGTGAATTTTATGGGCTTTCCTTCCATAATTAGGTTATGTTATATGGCATAGTTGACCCTAAGATAGAGATTATCTGGCAAGCTGGACCTAATTTTATGAGCTCTATAGAAGTTTTCTCTGCCTACTATCAGAAGAGAATGCTAGAAAGATTCAAAACATGGTAGGATTTCAACTCAGGGAAGATTCTTTATGGCTGAGACAGAGGGGGCTGCATGACGAAGACCTGAAAGCAACTTCTAGTTGCTGAAAGCAGTAACCAGACGATAACTAACAGGACAGTAGGGCCTCAGTTCTGCAACCACAAGGAAGTGAATTCTGCCAAGAACCTAAGGGACTTTAGAGGTGGATCTTTCCTAAGTCAAGCCTACAGATAAGGACACAGTCAGCCCACCTCTTGATTTAGCCTTAAGTGACCCATAGAATACGCTGGACTCTTGACACATAGAAATTGTAACATAATGATATTGTGGTGTTTTAAGTGGCTAAATTTCTGGTAATTAGTTTTGAAAACTATTCCAATTGTTTTAAACAGCTAAATCATGTTGTTGTTTTTTATTATAAAGTAAAATCTGTTATATGGAGTAGAAATCTTAAGATTGCAGTGGTAGGGTCTGCTGTTGAACCAGCTAAATCAGAGCTGATTTAGCTCTGACATAGGACTACATTCTCCTACAAATAATGATTTTTCAAATGTTCATGCAGAGGTATAATTCTCTTCTCTTACACTTCATTTAAAAAGGCAAATATTCTTTCCTTGGGTATTTTCTTTTTATTTGTTGTTAATAATAACAAAGAGATAAATAATTAACATAGTTAACAGTAACAGAAAAAGCAAATAGCCCATTTTTTATGCTTTTCTTTTTAATCTTGAATGTTTCTCTGAAGGTAACCATAGTAACTGTCATTTTAGCAAAATCTGTAGGTCACTTTACAAGATTCAAGTCCCTCATTTGCATATGTGGTTGTGCCCTCATTAGGTTCCTTTTTTCTCATTTGCCTCTCAAGTATCAGTTTAGGACAATAAGTTAGAAACAGAAGGGGATCAATAAAAATGTCGGTGAATTAATTGCAAAATTACTTCAGAAAAGAACAAAAATACTTCATAAAAGTGTAGCTCTTGGCTTTCCATCCAAATACGGCAGCTAATCACCTGCCTATGATAAGGGAAAGGAAATGAAAATCAATGATTTTAGCTTATCCATGTCTGTTGTCTTAGATTACTTTAGATGATTGAGCACAGAGAGACTCAATTGCAAATATACATTTAAAAGGGTTATTAAAGCTAAAATGTGAGAGATTCTCATAGCAAAGATCTGCAATACATCCAGCTTTGCCTATTAGCCTCATAGAAACAAATGTATGTGGACTAAAAACAAAGAGAGAGAGTATATATATATATATATATATATATATATATATATATATATATATATATATATATTACACCATATAATTTAGAAGTGAGTTGCAGAATAAATTAACACAGGGAAATTGGGTTTACAGAAAATTCTGGGAAAATATCAATATTACTTACAATATGTTGGAGCTAACAATGTCTTTAAAACATCTCTCTTGTATTACCTGAGTCTGAATAATTCCTCTTCTAATGTTTATTATTCTACTGTAGAAATATTCCTACTGTATTACTATTCTATTGCTTGCCCTGAAAATATGCCTTTATCCTAAGCTTTGAAGCACATGTAAGATTTCAAAGTCATGGATTTAAAATTTTTTAAATGTGAATTTCTTTGTTAGTCTAATTATAATTGTGAATATTCTGCTAAATGTTCAGAATAATAAAAACAGAGATAGAATAAACCCAATGGATATGTTTAATCTATTATTATAAACAAGTTTTAACTGCAAAATAACTGAAAATGGAGATAGCCATCTATGGACCAATAAGTAATAATTAAACAAGTTACTTTTTGGAGTTCTTTAAGTTTATGCCTAAAGAAGTTCTGTCATTATATTTGTAAATGCATATAATCTTCTAGTTGTTTTTATTCAAAATTGAGTGTAAAAAATCTGTTGAAACAAAAATAATAAAAATATGAATACAAATCCAAGAAAAATGTGAATTCAAATCCAACTCACAAATTTTTTTTAATAATATATTTCAATAATAAGTAAACACAGAATGAATTACTAGAAGACAAGAGAGCATGCATGATTATCTTCAAATTATAATAGGATGGAGTTCTGGAGAAGGTGGCAGAGTAGGTAAACCCTGTACTCATCTCTACCTATGATCACATTAAAATTGCATCTAAATTGTGGAAGAAGTAACCTAGAGGACCATCTGAAGACTGGCTGTACAGAAGTTCTATAACTAAGGATATACAGAAGAAGCCACACAGACACTGAGGAGGGGCGAAGAAGTGAAATGGGCTGGCCCCACACTCACATGTGGCATTTGAGCATCAGGAGGGATATCTCAGCTGCACAGGTCCTGCAGAGGAATGAAGGGTCCAGCCCCACACCAGGTTCCCCAGCTGGGAGCACCAGTGCCAGTATGTGGAGCCCTCATGACATCTGGCTAAAATTCCATCTGTCCTGGTGGAAATCTAGGCATCCTCTTAAAGGGCCTGTGTACAGACTCCACTCACTCATAGGCACTCTCCCTGTGCTTAGGCAGAGGGACAGCAGCTCAGGAGGCACCAGAGACATACAGGGAGAGACTGAGTTGCATACCTTCAGACAGACAGCTGGACGTACAGCTGCCACTATCCCTGTATTGAGCCCTATTCCCACGCAGCTGGCAGGTGGCTGCCATTTTTCTTGTTTTGAGCCCTTACCTGACACCAAAAAATCTGAATCTGCATTACCTTGGTGAATACCAGTCACCCCACCCTGGTGATTCCCAGGAAACCTGCCCCAACCAGGTTGAGCACAGCCAGAAGCTTTTGTGGCAGTGGACAACTGGCCTTGACTCATACTGTAGCCTTTCTTGGAGAACTTTCAGAGGTCCACCGGCCCCAGGTGGGTAGTGGCTTTTGGTGTGACATGTGTCTTTTGCTGAGAGGCCCCACACTCAGCAAAGGTGCCAAATCTGTATATACATTAACCTAGTGAATACTACTCTCCCCACCCTGGTGACTCCCTAAGACTCCACTTCAGCAAACTCACATACCACACCAGGCTATGTCAGCAGCTGAGCTTTCCAGATAGCTGGCAGGTGGTGACAGGGCTTGGCATGCCCTGGGCCTTTTGCTGAGCTCCTCCAGGACCAGACTTTTGGCAGCTGGCCTTGGTTCTCAGCATGACCTCTCCCAAGCATCTCCTGGTACAGCAATGGTATCTGCCAAATGTGGATTGCTTTATAGCTTCTACCACATAACCACAGCCAGTCACAGATAGTGGCTGACCATGGCTTGCAATGGAGTCCCTCCCAAGAGTCCCCAGAACCAACACACCTGGTAGCCAGTTTCATACCACAACAGAGCATCACTCCAATTAGCCCCACAAGTCGCACACCCAAAAGATAGTCTCGGAAGGCACAAGAGCTTGCTGTAGCAAATCCCACTCCATGGGGTCAGCTCCTGAGCAGCTGCTCAAATGCTGTGGTCATGGCAAATCCTCAAAGCCAGTCAGCCTGAGAGTCAATCCTTCCTATTGACATGCCAACAACAATCAAGGCTCAACAATAAAACAGGAGGGACCCAAACAAGGGAAACTCCTAGAACACCCACCCAGGTGATTAGGGAGCCTGTGTCACTGGGCCCCACAGGACACCTAGTAGACAAGACCACCCTATCAAGACTGGGAGACATAGCAGATCTACTTAATACATAGAAACAAACAAAGAGAGGCAGCCAAAATGAGGAACCAAAGACCACTGTCCCAAATGAATGAACAGGAGAAAACCCCAGAAAAAAATTTAAATGAAATAGAGACACATAACCAGAGACAGATTTGAAAACATTGGATATAAGGATGCCCAGGGAACTTAGTGACAACTTCAACAAAAAGATAGTAGGCATAAAAAAAGGACACAGAAACAATAAAAAAGAACCAATGAGAAGTAAACAATACAATAAGTGAAATGAAGAATATACTACAGGAAATCAACAGCAGATTAGATGAAGCAGAGAATGGAATCAGACATTTAGAAGACAAAGTAGCAGAAGAAACACAAAATGAAAAATAAAAGGACTTCTAAAAGTGAGGGCAGTTTAAGGGACCTGTGGAACAACATCAAGGATAACAACAATGGCATCATAGAAGTGCCAAAAGAAGAAGCGAGAGAGCTAGGATCAAGAAGTGATTTGAAGAAATAATGACTGAAAACATCCTTAACCTGGTGAAGAAAATAGACTTACAAGTTCAGGGAGAGCAGAGAGTCCCAAACAAGATGAACCCAAAGAGGCATATACCAAGATACATCATAATTAAATGGCAAATGTTAAAGACAAAGAGAGAATCCTAAAAGCAGCAAGAGAAAGGCAACTACTTATAAGAGAGCTCCCATAAGAATGTCAGGTAATTTCTCAACAGAAAATTTGAAGGCTAGAATGGATTGGAACAAAATATTCAAAATGATAAAAAGCAAGGACCTACAACCAAGATTACTCTACCCAGAAAGGCTAGCATTTAAAATTGAAGGGAAGATAAAAAGCTTCCCAGAGAAGAAAAAGTTAAGGAATTTATCACCACCAAGCAAATATTACAAGAAATGTTGAAGGGATTTATTGAAGAAGAAGAATGGGGGGGTGATGGGGGGTAGGGGTGGGGGGAGGGACAAAAATATGAATAAAATGTCAGTAACTATGTACCTAAAAATAGTTACTTTAAACATTTCATAATGATAAAGGGATCAATAGAACAGGAGGACATACCCTTACAGACATTTATGTCCTCAACATAGGTGCACCTAAATATATAAAACAAATATTGACAGACATAAAGGGAGATATAGACAGTAACACAGTCATAGTAGGAGATTTTAACACCCCATTGACATCAATGGGTAAATCTTCCAGGCAGAAAATCAACAAGGAAACAGTGGCCTTAAATGACACATTAAATCAGATGGATTTAATTTATATTTTTATAGCATTTCACCCCAAAGCAGTGAAATATATACATTCTTTTCAAGGACACATGGAACACTTTGCAAGATAGACCACATGTTAGGCCACAAAACAAGTCTCAAGAAATTTAAAAAGACTGAAATCATATCAAGTGTTTTCTCTAACCACAATGACATGAAACTACTAGGTTGTCAAAAAAGTCATGACGTAGTTTTTCTATGTTTTTGTTGCAAAAATGCATCATGGCTTTTCCAACAACCCAACAGAAATAAACTATAAGAAAAAACAACAACTGAACAATCACACACAAACACACATGTCTTAAATAACATACTATTAAACAATGACTAGGTTAACAATAAAATCAAGAAAGAAATCAAAGATACCTTGAGACAAATGACAATAAAAACACAAAGGCCCTAAATCTATAGGATGCAGTGAAAGAAATACTAAGAGGGAAAGTCATAGCAATACAGGACTATCTCAAGAAACAAGAAAAATCTCAAATAAGCAATTTGTACTTACAACTAAAGGAACTAGAAAAAGAACAAACAAATCCCAAACTGAGTAGAAGGAAGGAAATAATAAAGATCAGAGTGGATATAGGTGAAATAGAGAAATGAAACCAAGAGTTGGTTCTTTATAATAAAATACTATGAACAATTATATGCCAACAAATTGTAAAACCAGAAAGAAAGTAAAAATTCCTAGAAACATACAATCTTCCAAGACTGAGTAAAGAAGAAACAGAAAATGGAAACAGACAAATAGCTACTAACAAAATCAAATCAGTAATAAAAAAACTCCCAACAAACAAAAGTCCTCAATTGGATGGCTTCACAGGCGAATTTTACCAAACATGCAAAGAATTAACACCTATCCTTCTCAAATTATTTCAAAAAAGTCAAGAAGAGGGAATGATCCCAAGCTAATTTTACAAGGCCAGCATTACCGTGTTTGCAAAATAAGACGATGACATTACAAAAAAAAGAAAATTATAAGCTGATATTCCTGATGATCATAGATGCAAAAATTCACAACAAAATATTAGCAAACAAAATTCATCAACACATTAAAAAGATCATACTCTGTGATCGAGTGGGATTTATTTCTGTATGCAGGATTGGTGTACTATCTGCAAATCATTTAACGTGATACACCACCTAAAATGAAATATAAAAATCATGTTATCAGGGGGCCGGCCGAGTGGCTCAGTTGGTTAAGAGCTCGCACAAAAGTGCGAGCTCTGAGCAACAGCAGTTCAATGCCCAGCCTGAGCTGAGTTGCCGCTGAGCTGCCAACAGGTAGCAGGATGGCTCAGCTAAAAAAGAAACAAAAAAATCATGTTATCATATCAATAGATGCAGAAAAAGCATTTGACAAAATCCAAAATCTATTTATGATAAAAACTCTCAGCAAAGTGGGGACAGAGGGGACATAATAAAGGCTATATAGGACAACCCTACAGCTAACATCATACTCAATGGCGAAAAGATAAAAGTGCTTTTCTCAAGATCAGCAACAAGACAAGTATGCCTATTTTCACCACTTATTCAGTATACCAGTGGAAGTCCTAGCCACAGCAATCAGAAAATAAAAAATAAATAAAAGGAATCCAAATTGGAAAGGAAGAACTAAAACTGTCATTATTTGCAGGTGACATAATACTATATATAGAGAACCCTGAAGGTCCACAAAAAAACTATTTGAAGTGATAAATTAATTCAATAAAGTTAGCAGGATGCAAAATTAATATTCAAAAATCAATAGTACTTTTTACACCAATAATGAACTATCACAAAGAGAAATTAAGAAAACAATCCATTTACATTTGCATCACAAAAATAAAATATCTAGGATTAAATTTAACCAAGGAGGTAAAAGACCTGCATGCAGAAAATTATAAAACATTGAAGACATAATTTGAAGAAGCTACGAATAAATGGAAGCATATATCATGTTCATGGATAGGAAGAATTAACATCATTAAAATATCTATAATACCCAAAGCAAACCATAGATTCAATGCAATCCCAATCAAAACACTGATATTTTTTTGTAGAAGTAGAACAAATAATCTTTAAATTTATATAGAACCGCAAAAGACACTGAATAGCCAAAGCAATCTTGAGAAAGAAAAACAAAGTTGGTAGTATCATGCTACCTGATATCAAACTATACTACAAGGCTATAGTAATCAAAACAGTATGGTACTGGCATAAAAACAAACATAGACAAATGGAACAGAACAGAAAGCCTAGAAATAAAACCATGCCTATATGGGCAATTAATCTATTTAAAAAAAGGCATAGATATACAACAGGATAAAGACAGTCTATTCAATAAATGGTTTTGGGAAAACCAAAAAGACACATGCAAAAAAAAAAAAAAAGAAATAAAAAGAAACTAGACCATCTTCTTATTCCACATACAAGATTGAACTCAAAATGGATTAAAGACTTAAATGTAAGACCAAAAACCATACAACTCCTAGAAGAAAAAGTAGGCAGTAAACTCTCTGACATTGCTCTTAGTAATATTTGTTTCTGATCTACCTCCTTGGGCAAGGAAAACAAAAGAAAAAATAAACAAATGGGACTACATTAAACTAAAAAGTTTTTGCACAGCAAAGGAAACCATAAACAAAATGAAAAGACAACCTACCTAATGAGAGGATGAAGAGAAAAGGGAACCCTCGTGCACTGTTGGTGGTATTGCAAATTGGTGCAGCCACCATGACAAAGTTTATAGATTACTCAAAAAATTAAAAACAGAGCTACCTTATGATGCAGCAATTTCATTTCTGGGTATTTATCCAAAGAAATGCAAAACACTAAATTGAAAAAATATATGCACCCCTTTGTATACTGCAGCATTATTTACAATAGCCAAGATATGGTAGCAACGAAAGTGCCGATCAATAGACAATTGGAAAAAGAAGACGTGGTATATATGTGTGTGTGTGTATGTATAGTATGTGTGTATATATATATATATATATATATATATATATATATATAAATATATATGACATATATATATTTCTCGATTATTCCACTGAGAAAAAAGAATGAAATCTTACCATTTACAACAACATGGATGGACCTAGAGGAAGTTATGCTAAGTGAAATAAGTCGGAACGAGAAAAAAAAAATCTACATGATCCCACTTGTATGCAGAATCTAAAGACCAAAATAAACTAACAAACAAAACAGAAACAGACTCACAGATACACAGACTCATAGATACAGAGAACAAACTAATAGTTGTCAAATGGGAGGAGGTTTGGGGAGCTGGGTGACAAAGATGAAGGGATTAAGAAGAGTTACAAAAGGATCTGCTGAGTGCGCATTGGTTTAGGGGTTGACTCGGTAAGCCAGGTCTGAGCAGCAGGGCCCTGGTTCAGATCCCACATTAAGGCCAGCGACGCTGTGCCCTCTACAGCTAAGATGATGCACAACAGTTCGACCTGGAGTTGGGCTGCCGTGAGTCGCTGGCAACAGCATAGGCTGCAGTGGGGCTGGCTGGCAGCTGGCTTGAGCGGCCATCCAATGGCCAGCGAGCGGCTGCCTCAGCTAGGAAGATCACAATGATAATACCAACATGGGCCAGTGACGTGACGTCCTCTACAACTAGACTGAAGAAGGAAGGACAGCAACTTGTCTGGTCCCCTTCCCCGATTCCCCAACGCTGTTCCCCTCCACCAATTCCCCAAAAAAATCTTAAAAAAGAAAAGTTACAAACTATTCAGGGTGATGTAGGATACAGCATAGGGAATATAATTAATAATATTTCAATAACTCTGTGTGTTGCCAGGTGGGTATTAGACTAATTGGAGGATCACTTCATAAATTATATAAATGTCTAACCACTATGCTGTATACCTAAAACTAATATAAAACAGTATTGAATGTCAACTGTAATTGAAATATATATTTAAAAATATTATAGTGGGAAAAATAAGAACTCCAGGAAATACCCAGATATTTCCTGATTTAAGTGATCACTCTTCTTAAAAGATCAGGTCAGATCAAGAACACAGTTTCTATCATATTGAGATGACTAACCACCACTGACTTTTTTATTTTTTATGACACATGAGAATGCTTCAAATAAAGCCTCAGAAGTTTACGAAAGTGTTTTATGAAAAACTGAAGATAGAATCATCATTCTGGAAACGAAATGGCTAGAATGGACTGTGGTACATTAGCAAAGAGCAGAGCTTGTAAGCTCGAGGCAGGAAGGTTGTACCCTGTTGGTAAGCACAGCATTCACAAATAATAATAAAGATGATAGATTGTGGTCCTAGGATTATTAGCCGCCCTTTCAAAATCCACATCAATGTGGAATCTTAAAACATATCAGAGTATCTGATCTCACTGGGCATCAGCATCTCACTTGACAAAAGTAAGGGGGCAGTGAGAAGCCACTTTGCCATGCTCACATTCATCAGAGTCCTCCAACTCCCTTTTGAATCACTTCAGTAATTTTCATTTCTTGCTTGTTGCTAGTTCCATTTCGTGGGTGATTTTTAAAGGAAAAACCCTGGACCAGGAGTAAAGAGACCATGGTTTCTAGCCCAGTTCTTCTGTGTGTTCATCATCCAGGCCTCCCTTTCTTCTTCCCTCTTTCCTTCCTTTGATTCCATTATTCAGGTATTCAGCAAAATGAATCGAGCCTCTCCTATGTGCCAGGCCCTGTGTTCAGTGCTATGTGTTCAATGCAGTGGGCAAAGCACAGCGTTTGTCTTCATTCAGACTACAGTGCAGCCAGAAACACGCAGCCAATAAATAATACAAAGTGATGGATGCTATGTCAGTGACCAGTGTTAAGGGTTCAAACAGGAAACAAAGGTCAGTATTTGGGGGTCAGAGAATACACAACTGAGAAAGAGATGTGTAAATGATGAGCAGAAAGCTGCCAAGTGAATATCTGAGCAAATTTCAGTCAAACAATGGCAGCACGCAAAATATGTGATGATAAAGGGACGTAAGCATTTTCAGGATTCATGGGTTCAGTGAAAGGTGAAGCATGCCAGGAAGGCCACAGAGGAATAAGCCATCATAAAGAATTCAGACCTTAAACAGAGGCCATGAGAAGTAGTGGAATACCATGTTAGCTCAGGAATAATTGTGATCATTAAGTTCCTAATGAGACAAATGTTCACTTGCCTCAGAAATACTCCGTGTTTTCTACTGAATAACAGCTTTAGAATATACTCCACAGAACAAGATAAACATCACCATTTTAGAAAATTCTGCTATTTAGAAAATTCATTTCAGTAGTCTGGTCTGTCTCCCAAACTCCATTGTACACTTCTCCCAGTTAGAGTCTGAGAAGTGTTGGTTTTTGGAAGAACATCTATCTCTTAATATGTGTTAATGAATATCTGTTAATTGAGTACAATATAGTCTTTCCATTCCAGGACTATCACGGGCTTCTCAAACCAGGCATTTTCATCTGCCTTCCCCAGTGTGTGCCTATCTCTGTCCACTGGCATTTTGAGTCTCTTTCTCTCTCTCTCACTCTCTAAATATACATAAATATATATTATTTTGTTCAGTAAAATTGCTTATGGGCATTAATTATGAGTGTACAGCTTAATACATTTTTACAAAGAGAACATCCCACACTGAAAAAAATGAAAAACTAAAAAAATCCCTCAGAATGGACCCCTCCTTCTTGCTCTTTTCTCCCCACAAGTATTAATCTAACACCAAAACTTCCTGATTTTGAACTTCATATAAATGCACTCATAGTCATTTATTTTGCTGAACATTACGTTTATGTGATTTATCCATACTGTATACCATTGGTCCATATGTCCCGTGTTGCTGCATGTCCCATCACTATGGCCTTAGTTATTTTTTCTCAAGAAAAAATAGCTCATTCTCTTATTGATAGCTTCACATTGCTGCTCTCACTTAGAAAATGCCCTATTCATAATCATTTGAATGGTCTCTTCACTCAGGTCCCTGACCTAACTCATTTTTTAGCAAACTTTCCCAGAACATAATATCTAAAACATTCTTTTAACTTACATTACTGTATATTTCCTTTTTCTGCTCATTTTTTTCCATAACATTTTCTTTACTTAACATTGCATCATACATCCTTTTTTTTTTTAAGATTTTTATTGGGGAATTGGGGGGATGAGAACAGTGCTGGGGAATGGGGGAAGGGGAACAGACAAGTTGTTGTTGTTTTGTTCTTCAGTCTAGTTGTGGAGGATGTTGCTTCACTGGCCCAAGCTGGCACCATCATTGCGCTTTTCCCGGGCGAGGCAGATCAGTCGTCGGCTTCTGGACAGCCGCTCTCGGCGACTGCTGGCTGCTCACGCTGGCTGCTGGCTACACACGGTAGCCCATGGCAACCCACTGCAGCAGGGGCTGCAGCCTACGCCGGCGACTCACGGCAGCCCAGCTCCAGGTTGAGCTGTTGTTCAGCATCTTAGCTGTAGAGGGCAGTGTCAGTGGCCCTCATATGTGGGACCCGAACTGGGGCCCTCTGGCGTCCCAAGCCAGTTCTTAACCATCGTGCCACTCGGCCGGACCCATTTATTTTTATTTGTTGATTAACTACTCCTAAACTAGAATATAAATTTCATGAGGATGGGCATTTCTCAATTTGTCCTGCTGTATCTCCTTCCCGTAGATCATAGCCATACCCTCTCTCTAACCATTGAGACCATGTCCAAGTAAATAAATGGAAACATAAGTGGTATAACTCCAAACTGTTCATGTCTCTTTCTTTACTAGAATTCCACTCCATCACATGTGGCATCTCCGAGGGTCAGATATCGGGAGAGTAAGAGCTCATTTCCAGAGTCTCAGGAGGCTGGTTTTCTAAACCAGAGAACCAAAACCCGCAGAGCAGAGCAGCAGATAACAGTGGTAAATGGTGCAAGTGGGATTAGGTGAGGGAGGGTGAAATATGGAAAGAAAATAGTGACAGAGACAAAGGCAGAAACTGATTTGGTCTCTCAGTAAAATTTTGTGTGACACCAATTGATGCAATAATTTAATACATTTGTATTTTATAAGTGGTTGGAAGCACGGATAGGAGGAGAAGGAAGAAGGCTGAAAGAGATAAAGAGATCTAGAAGCAGGGCTAGAACAACTGAAATGTGAAGGGAAGAAAAAGCATCATGTAACAGGGTTGTTTTGTTGTTATAACACAGGGACTGAGATTTGTCTTGTGTGGCCTGGCTTGCCAGGTAGATACAGAATGTTTAATACAGGGTACAGACATTGCTTTAAAGTTAGACAAGTTAGGTTTCAATCTTTTAACTAATTGGTTTGGTCATCGGAGCCATATCATGTTTCCTCTCCAGGCCTCATTCTCATCACAGATAAAATGAAGTTGTTTTGACAATAAATTTGCTGAGATTCTTTTAAATTTTGTATCTAAAATTCCTGTATGAATAGTCAATCAATGCATAACCCCTCTTTTAGCATTTGCTAGGTGCAAGAAATTCTGTGATATCAAACTTAATATCTTCCACCTAAGCCTGAAATATTAGGAGTTTTCCCAGGAGAATGAGCAGGCAACAACAGATAGAGCAGGGTGGCATCGGCATAACAGAGATGAATCAGGCTATTCTGTTGGAAAATTGAAGGCCATGATAGATAGATAGTAGGGAATTTATTTGGTGAGCAGACAATCTCTCATGAAAAACAGATTTCCCAGTCAGACACACTAATATTTTGTGTTCTACAGTCTTAAGACCCTGTATTTTTCTGGCCACTCATCCCCTAGTTAATTAAGCTGTATATAAATAGAATTATAACTGAGTGTGGGTTAAAATATAGTCTTGAAAAAGACTATAAGTATTTGGCTGATCTACTTAAAATCTGTCAAACTAAAGGCTTCATTTTAAAAGGTCAATATCGGGGAAAAAAATAGACACTTGGCTTTTTTCAATTCTCACTAATTAAGAATCCTTTTCTCTGCTGGTTAAACAGACCAATGTCGAGTTTGATGTGTGTGTGTGTGTGTGTGTGTGTGTGTGTGTGTGTGTATTTGAAAAATTAAATATATTGGACTAAAAGATTCAGTAAGAAGAGTACTAAACTTCATAGACAAAATTTTCTCACCCTCTCCTTTGTGACAAAAGAACATCAGTTGTGATAGACGAACCAATGTATAATTTCCTCCCCCTCCCCCACTTGAGTGTGAGAAGGATCAACAAAACATAGCAAAGGTGATGGGATGTCATTCCCTCGTTTAGGTTATGTCATATCTGCAAATGTGTGAGGATTTCACTCCCACGATCATTATTGTTACAAATGCATCCATTTTAGGAGGCTGGAGACAGAGACTCTTGGCTATCAACAAGTAAGCAGCCATGTTGTGAAAAGGCCATGTGGGCAAGAACCTCAGGTGGCTTGTAGGAGTTGAGAATGACCCTCAACTAACAGCCAGCAAGAAAATGGGATTCTCCGTCCCACAACCGCAAGGAGGTGGATGTTGCCAACAGTGTGACTGAGCTTGGAGCAGATGCTTCCAGACGATTATGCCCCGTGGCCACCATCCTGGCTGCAGCGTACTGAGACCTAGGACAGAGGACTCAGCAAAGTCACGCCCAGGCTTCTTACCCACAGAAATTGTGAAATAGTGTGTAGTTTTTAGCCACTGAGTTTGTTGTAATTTGTTACCCACCAATCAAAAATTAATATACCCTGCACTAAGTGCTATTTGAAATATAGTTGATCCTTGAACAACATGGGTTTAAACTGCACAGGCCCACTTACACGTGGATTTCTTTTTTTCAGTAAATACTGTAAATTTTCTCATGGTTTTCTTAATAGCATTTTCTTTATTCTAGCTTACTTTTTTATAATACAGTATATAATACCTGTAGTAATATAAACATTGTATTAATAGACTGTTTATGTCATTGATAAATTCAACAGTAGGCTATTAGTAGTTAAGTTTTTAGGGGGGTCAAATATTATACATGGATTTTTGGCTGCATGGGGGGGGTTGGCACCTCTAACCCACATGTTGTTTAAGGGTCAGCTATATGCCATGTTGGCAGAGTGCAACATAAAAAGATTGTATAGAAACAGAATATAGTGCTCACAAGTTGCTTGTACCTGCATCTGAAACTATTTCATTAATCCACCTAATTTTATTGCCCACTTCCTGTCCAACATTGCAGTATATTAGTATGTGATGAGATATGCCCAAGTAGAAGATACTTATTCATTGCCTTAAAGATCTCACAATGTGGTTAGAACCAGCTTCCAATTATGGAAGAAAAGCTAATATACCAGAGAAAATTTGGACAAATAGTAAAGCATAATTGAAGTTGGATTGTCATTCTAACACAGATATAATATTAGGCGGTCACCATTGCTTGCAAAATCTCACAAAATATATTCAACAGGGTATTTATTATTGTATAAGTGATTATCTTAAAGACATAAATTCTAATAAAAATATCTGCAGCACGCTGCCAAAATCCAGTTTATGTTTTGTGTTTCTTTTTTCTTTATAAAGAAGAAACTCGAAGTTCAACATGGCACAAGCGCCTAATAGTGTGTAGTAGATATAAGAGAATGTCTGATCCTTCCAATCATACCATCTAGAGCCTGTTCATACATGATGAAAACAAATCATTTATTCTCTCCACTTGGGTTAATTTATCTGTATTTTAAATATATATATATATTTTCTCATACAGTGTAAGTGTGAGGAATGGTAGGCAGGCAGTCTTTTGAACTCCACTCAGATACATAAGAATGGACCCTGGGCCTGGAACACTTCCTTACTAAGAAATAAAGAGCCCACCCAGCCTGTGGCAGGCTCACCCTGTGTGAGAATATCCTTCCCTGGTTTACACTCAGTGACTATTCCTTTGTTTTGCTCAATCATGTACCTCAGTGGCTCTCAGGCAGCCCCCAGCTTTCGGTATTTCAGATCATGGAGCAGGAGGAAGGACTCTTCTGCTGTAACACTAGCAGGTGCATGGAGACCACCCATGCTGCATCACCTGGGGGAGGGTGATGGGGCAGACAGGGGCAGTGTGTGGGAGAGCAGCTGCTCAGGAGGAGCCAATATCAGTATTGGAACTGATCTCGCTCAGCCTTTTCTCTATGTGAACAGAAGGATTCCATAGCTTGCCTCTCTGTGTTGTGTTTTCTGATACTGAAGGCCATTGACAGGAAGTGTGTGGACTCCCAGTTCTGGAGGCTGGCACAGTGACGACCTTTGCTTTCCACCGCATAGCTAAAGTCCCGGCATTAGTGAGTGGCACGAACTGTTCTGCTGGAAAAGAAGAGCAGCAGGATACCAAGTTTATATTTAGTCTAACTGTGAGATACGTTCTTATCATTTTCTGAAGAGTAGGTTTGATAAGGGGATGACTAATACAATTTACAGAATGTGCTTTTCAGATAATCTGTAAACCTTAAAACTTAATATAATGTAGGAATCATAATTTGCAGGTGTAGTGAAAAAAATATATAGACATTAATCTGTGAGAGGTTTAGGCATGCAAATAGTTGTAAAAAGAAAAAAAATATTAATATAAAAAGTATTGTACAATGTGATAAATTCCATTCTCTGGGGAAGATGACATGTGAAATTTCAGATGAAAGTAAAGGTGCTTAAAGTTTAGGTTATAGGGAATGAGTTAGGAAATAAGTGTAGCTTTAGGTTAGAAAATGATGGAAGCTGAAGAAGGAGTACCCAGGTTAAAAGGTGAAAAAGACAGCATTCCAGGAATAGCAGATCACAAGGTTAGAGCAATGAACTTGGTTCTATATATGACAACAAACACACTGACTGATCTGAAGAGGACTGATTACACACAGGAGCACACATTAGAGTGAAAAATCACAAAAATGTTGAAAAACCTATTCGAGAGTCTCAATTTGATGTACCAGTCACGGAAAGCAATAGCATGCTCATGAGAATAAGAGTAACATAAAGATAATATTATTTAAGGGGGGAAATGTATATACAAGATACATTTCTTTACCTCTGATTTTTAGGAATCAAGAAAATGGGTTCAGCGAATTCAGCATCACATTAAAAAGAGCATACACCATGATCAAGTGGGATTCATTCCTGGTATGCAAGCTTGGTTCAATATCCGCAAATCATTTAACGTAATACATCATGTTAACAAAATGAAAAATAACAATCATATGATCATATCAATAGATGCAGAAAAAGCATTTGACAAAATCCAGCAGCCATTTATGATAAAGACTCTTAGCAAAGTGGGAATAGAGAAATCATATCTCAACATAATAAAGGCCATATATGATAAGTCTACAGCAAATGTCGTACTCAATGGGAAAGGCTAAAAGCTTTCCCCTTAAGATCAAAACAAGACAGGGCTGCCCACTTTCACCACTTCTATTCAACATAGTTCTGGAAGTTCTAGCCACAGCAATCAGAAAAGAAAATGAAACAAAAGGCATCCAAATGGAAAAGGAGGAAGTAAAATTGTAATTAAATGCAGATGACATGATTCTATATAGAGAGAATCCCAAAGACTCCACCAAAAAACTGTTAGAGCTGATAAATAAATTTAGTAAGGTAGCAGGATACAAAATTAACATTCAGAAATCAGTTGCATTTGTATACACCGATAATAAACTATCAGAAGAAGAAATCAGGAAATCAATCCCATTTACA
>NW_017731951.1:412459-422036 GCF_001890085.2 Hipposideros armiger
AGGAAGGAAGGAAGGAAGGAAGGAAGGAAGGAAGGAAGGAAGGAAGGAAGGAAGGAAGGAAGGAAGGAAAATAGATTCTGGATACAAATTATAAATTCTTATTTTTTTCCCCAAAATAATCTGAATACTGAGTACTACATATGTACACATAGGTGTTTTCACAGCTTGATTTTATGTTTCTTTTTTTTTTCCTAATGCATAAACACATATAGGGAGAAAAACAGGTTAGGGAAAAAGCATTACTCTAATAGCCAGACAGATTTTATTATAAGATACAAGTAGCTGTAAACATCCCCTAAAGTGTATTCTACAACACTCTTAATAACTGGCACTTTCAAAGGTGTGCCAGTTTCTGAAATTGTTAAGTTTACAAAGCTTAAGTTTGTCAAGAAAAAGTAAATTATAAATACACATTTTCTCTCTCATTTTTTTGCAATTATTTTCAAAGGTGAATGTATATAAACATAAACATTATGGCTCAGATAATATCATTTCCTTTGCATAAACATACAGAAAAGTATACTGTGTATTTCTTTAATTCAGGCACATAGCCTCAGCTCCTAGAACCTGTGTGTCATCATGCACAGTTAGCACTGCCTGTGCAAGGAAAGTTGCTTTCCTATTTGTACAAATAGCAAAAATTGAATCTTCAAGTCATTGACTTTTGAATTGAAAATCAATGTGGATCAGAGACTTGGAATGGTCTGCCTGGATTTCAGCTCCAGTTGCACCATAGGAACCAAATATTTCCTTTGCTGTGTTGAAAATTGTGAGCTATGCTCTATGACAAATATCCTTTTGATTAAACACCCACTCACACATTTGTCAAGGTTCTGTCAAGTAAAAATTACAGATTCTGAGAAGACCCTTATCCTCCAATTATTTTGTTCAGAACATTTGGTGTTTTGATTTCTGGGAAAGTTTGCTTTCCTGCAGTATGAATGAGTCTTGCCAAGTACTTGGATGATTAGTACCAACAATAATAATTGAGCCATCATGCAAGGGGAACATTTAAATATGGATGGATTATCAGTGCTTGCTTTATTAAAAAAAAAATTCTTCTATGGAAACCAAGGAACCATCACAGCTGTGAAACTGCAATTTTGTTATATTATTAGAAGTTTCAAGAAAAAAAATCTCAACATAATAATCTAGGGCTTTTTAATATTGTAAGGAACATCATGTCATGGTTCTGGACTGACACAGTTAAAATGAGTGACTAATTCTAAATACATAGGTTTTCAATAGATGTCTCTTCATTCAATGTTGTAGATATATAAACAATGATGTAACTCTCAATTCCACACCATGATGAGCAGTATAGTTATGATTTCTTGTTGGTTTCTTTATATTTGGTAATTATTTCAAGTTATGCTAGTACAATTATAAGTTGAAGGACTGCTTTTGCCATTCTTAGAGTAAAACAGAAAAAATATCAGTAATGTCTTGAGTCCACATCCAATGTTTCTCACTTTTCATTTCCATCACATATTTAAATGAAATGTTTCATACTTTCAGAAAAGAATAATGTTCACAAAGGTGAACAATATATTCATTTATATTTAGTTATTCTGTCAACAAACATTAACTTATTCTGACTGTATGCAAACAGTGCCTTAGGAAAAAGGAATATACTAGAGAAGGTATCTTTCATGACTCTGGCCACTGTGGACCTTATAGTCTGATAGCTGACATAGAATTCAATGCATAAATACCAAATTAACTGTTTGATTATGTGACAGAAAAATTTAGTATAATCTTGAGGATCAACAATTGCAAGGAAATGTGTGTGTGTGTGTGTGTGTGTGTGTGTGTGTGTGTGTGTAGTGTTAGAGGGAGCATTCTACATGGGGTAAGAGTATAATTTTTTTAAAGGGCCTGAAGCAGGTAGAGATATGGTCAATTCAGGAGTTATTGCTTCCACTCAGAAAATGACATAAGAAGGTCATACTAAATTGACAAAGAAAGAGCATTTCTGTCAAATTGGCATCTTTTAATGACACCTCCTTATTTGGTTCCAGCAGTGATTTCTATCTTAAGCAACTGAGCGTCCCTTTTGAAATCTGCTTCATTGGATGTAGTTTTCATGGTGGCTAGATTACTGTAAATCTAGGTGGACACAGTCCCTGCTTTTGTTTTGAATTAATAGAAGGCATTATCATCGGTGTCTGGCCCACTAGGATAACTCTTAAGTGATCAGTTCTGTTCTATTCTTTCTAAAGGGTAGTTCTGAAAAGAATTCAAGTTTTCCCCTCAGTGTCATACCAAATACTAAACAGAAATTCTCTAGAAATCTTTTCAAAACAGTACTTTGATATACTGGTGTAAGCTTCACACATTTGCAATCTGTAGGCTAAAAGGAGCTTGCAAAGATGTCAAATTTGTCCTATACAGTGTTGGCACACACAATATTAAGACAATATTTTCATAATATTACACAATGGATGGATTTGGAAAAGACTGAGAATAGTCACCATCAGATTGAAAGAGAAGAAAAGAACAAAGTTGGAGAACCGACAGATGCTACATGATTTCAACATTTGCCATAGCTACAGTATTTAAGACTGTGGTATTTGCCAAAGAATAGACAACTAAAAGGGACAGAATGTATAGCCTAGAAATAGATCCACATAAGTAGTCGGCAGATTCGACAAAGGAGCAGTGGCAATACAATGGAGTAAAGACAGTCTTTCCAACAAATGGTGCTAGAATCTGAACATTCACAGGTTAAAAAAAAATGAATCTAGACATAGGCCTTACGCTTTTCACAACAATTAACTCAAAATGAATTACAGACTTAATGCAAAACACAAAACTATAAATCTCCTAGAAGATAATATAGGGGAAAGTCTAAATGACCTTGAGTATGGCTATGACTATTGGGCTACAACACCAAAGGCATGGTACACGAAAAAAAAAAAAACTAAACTTCATTAAAATTAAAAACTTCTGCTTTGCAAATTACAATGTCAAGAGAATTAGAAGACGAGCCACAGACCAGGAGGAAGTGTTTGCAAAAAATCTATCTGCTAAAGGACTGTTACCCACAATATACAATACACTCTTAAAACTCAGCAATAAGAAAATAATCCAATTAAAAAATTGTCACCCCAGTAAATTTAAAAAAATAGAAAAAAAATTGGCAAAAGTCCTAAATTAACATTTCACCAAAGAAGAAATACAGATGACAAATGAGCCTATGAGACAATGCTCAACATTGTACATCATTAGGAAACTGCCAATTAAAACAAGAAGATATCACTATGCATCATTAGAATGGCAAATTCCAAAACACAGATGACATCAAATGACGGTGATGATGTGAGCAACAGAAACTCTCGTTCATTTGTTGCTGGTTGGAATGTAAAATGACACAGCCACTCTGGAAGACAGCTTGGCGGTTCTTATAAAATTAAACATATGTTTATCATATAATACAGCAAATGTACTCCTTGACATTAACACAAAAGAGTTAAAAACTCATGTCAACACAAAAACTTGCACACAGATGTTTATAGAAGCTCTATTCATAATTTCCAAAACTTGGAAGCAACCAAGATGTCCTTTAGTAGGTGAATGGATCACTAAACTATTGTACACCCAGATAACAGACCATTATTCAGTACTAAAAAAAAAAGCTATCAAGTCATGATAAGACAGAGAGGAAAATTTAGTGTATATAACTATGTGAAAGAAGCCAATCTAAAAGGCTACATGCTGTATGATTCCAAATACATGAATGATATTCTTATAAAGGTAAAAGTACAGGACAATAAACAGATCAGCGCTGCCAGGGTTAAGTGGAGGAGAAGGATGAAGAGGCAGAGCACAGAAGATTTTTAGGGCACTGAAAGCATTCTATATAATTCTATAATAATGGATACATGCTATACCATAAATGTGTTCAAACTCATAAAATATACAATACCAAGAGGGCACCCTAATGCAAACTATGAACTCTGGGTAATAATGAGGTGTCAATGTAGGTTCATCAGTGGTAATGAGTGTGCCATTTTGGTATAGGATGTTGATAGTGGGGGAAGCGGTGCCTGTGTGGAGACAGAGGGTATATGGGAAATTTATGTACCTCTGCTCAAATTTGCTGCTTTAAAAAATAAAGTCTCTTAAAAATGAACACTAAATATAAAAAAATTATTTTTCAATTTAAAAATGCAGAGATTTCTCATTTGGGCTTTTCTTTGTGAAAAATATGACACTAGTAGATGATCGTAACCATCATCAGAGGAGTGGAAGTGTCTGTGCCTTTCACACAGGGACGTTGCTTTCCTGTTCACTACTTTCCATTATTCTCCATTATCCTGGGAACTGAGGCCAAACCGCAGATGCCAATAAGCCCACCTAGCTCTGTTAAGGAATTCATATGACACCTGTAGGAAATTAAATTTGCAGCCCTTAAAATAGGAAAACCAGTTTGTGCCGTATCTTAACTACACTTGTACTTCCCTTTTACCCATTGGTATATCAATGGACTCTTACTTTACTTTCACTAAGCGATTCTTATACCATCATGTTCACACTTATAATTTTTGTTCATATTATCTTATACTTATCTGTGTCCTGTAATATTTCAGTGTAGGATCTTTTACATCTTCTTGTAATTGCCTGAGCATGGATATACAACAACTTCAATAAAATATTTTAATTTCTCTTCACATTTTCCCCTGCCCCAAGTACCTCCTTCATAGCTGAGTGTTTCTAGAATACATCATAGTCTTATGTTATAGTTATAGTCATATGTTATTGTCTCCAAAGATAGATGAATAAGTAAATTTTTTTTTTTTTTAGCTGAGCCATCCTGCCACCTGTTGGCAGCTCAGCAGCAGCTCAGCTCTGGCCGGGCATCAAACTGCTGTTGCTCAGAGCTCACACTCTTGAGCGAGCTCTTAACCAACTGAGCCACCCGGCTGGCCCAAATAAGTTAATTTTAAACATAACCTGAGACTATACTATCTTTTTTGCTGTTCATTTCTCATATAATAAAATACAGATATATCTAATATTGAACATTCAATGATTATATTGACATACAAAAGTGCTATCTTTCTTATATAAATGATCTAACCTAGAAGCACAACAAATGCATTGTTGAGGGTAACAGATAACCAGGATCAAAGATCTGGAATCAAACCTGAAATTCTAAGGTCAAAATTTCACTATAATGGAAGATAAAATGAGGATCTGTGCATTACAAAAGAACAACCTGTTCTTTTCAACTTTCTCTAATGGATGAATAATGAACCATATGGTGCTTCCCATTCTGAAGGTTTTTGTTAAATATTTTCTCTTGTCTTTAAGAGGAAAAATAAGAGGAAATCTTTACAAATATATGAATGTAATTAAGATAAAGCACACTGTTACACTGCACTTATTTTGCATTTGGTTATAATTCTATGCATGTCAATTAAACATTAACCTAACATATAAATAGCTTTATCTTAATAAGCAATGGATTATAATTATAATAACATAATTTACATACAAACATAAACTATGAAATGGTAACTACAAATCTAATCTATTCATTAGTAACTGATAATCACTGATGTCAAATATTATTAGTCTTTTAAACTCGCCTTTCAAAACGTACATTACCAAAACTAGTATTATTAGTGCTGCTATCACTACAACTACCCTGACTTCAATTTTTCACTAAATGCTATATTATAGTATGTTCCAATTTTGATGTGAAGAGTTTTATAAATATTATCTAATGTACATTCAAATTGGAATGATGATATGTCCTGTTTGAAAATGGTTACATATAGTCTTAAATAGGGCTGAAACTAAAATCTGGTAGGAGTGTTATCACATGATTTTAAAAAGAGCTTTCAAAATATGTTCAGATGTTCAGATTCTTTAATGTTCTTATATTCAGACTATCTGAATTTAAATTGGTTTTATAATGTATTCCAGACATGGGATCGTGACTACAATCTAACAGAAAATGTTAAATTGTAGTTAATTTTTTAAAAGTGTGAATCACAAAGTCTCCTCAATCATTTTTATTGTCATTGTTTTTTGAAATGTGTACTCCCAAATGTACTTTTGTGAGCACATATGCAAAGTGATCAGATCAATAACTGTAAAGAGATTTTCAGAGATTAAACCTTTAAGTTTTATCCTTAGATCAAAGTTACCAAGGACAATTTTATTGCATATGCAAAACTGTTTTCTTATGGGAAATAAAAAGAAAGTGACAAAAATAAGATCACTTTGAAAATTTCATCCATATGTGAAACTTGTGGTTGAGTTCTTACTTCTTTTGCATGTCTCAAAGTTTTAGGAACTGATATATTATGAAACAATCCTTTTGGGATATAAGTAAATCCTCTACCTCAGCACAATGCCAGTGAAAATTCTGGACTGTTAGATATATGCAATTCTTTTGTTCTTTCTTCTCAGCAGTTATCCCTACTGATACAGTCAGTGTTTCATCTCAGCGTGAAATAACATCAGATAACACTGCACTCTGAAAAGTAGATAAAATGAGGACTCTCAAATGAGAATGAATTAGAAATGTCTCCACAGTAGCAGCCAGGAGTTAAAAACATGAAACTGACAAATGTACTACAGAGGGGGGTTACAAAGAGCTCTCCACTCCAAGTTCTTATTCTTCACAGAGATTATTAGTACTGGAAAGTGTCAGACGGCAAATGATAAAGCAGGCCATGACAGATTTATGATTTAAAGCAAAACCAACTGTCTAGTAGATATCCATCTGATGACAGCTTTTAAATATAAAAACAAATAAGCAAGGCATTTTCTCAAATTGTCTGGAAAGTTTCTGTCTCCTTGGGTGGGTGTATACGGGAGGGGGTTGCCTTTGACTTCTCTGTGATACTAAAAATTGACAGCGGAACATTATTTATCAAATACCTAAGGGAGAAGTTATAAGACTATTTTGTAACCTGTAAAACCTTCTCTGTGTAATATTTATTTGTGTAACAAACTAAAATATTTTTCCTGGAAGATATACAATTTGTTATGAATTTTTTTTCTAGTTTTATTCAGACATTCTCGACATATAACATTGTGTAAATTAAGGTGTACATGTATGGGTGTCTTTGAAAAACTTCATTAGATTTCCTGTTCCACTGTAATTAACTTATTTTAACCCTTTAGTATAAAAGGGAAAGTATTTGAAATCAAAGAAAAACATTTTTGAGTATTTGTTTTACAGTTGATTTGTTTCTTTCTTTCTGATAGCACTATTTTTCATTCTTGTCTGTTTCAAGTTTGAGAAGATATAAACTATATTTCAGCAGGCCTAACTTCTTAATATATTTTATCCATAAAACAAAAGTAAGTTTCTGACTCACCTTCATTTTTAGTGAGTTGAAAGTTTTTGATTCCATCATTACGGGTATGTTTAAATAGCATTACACATCTCAGTTCAGACAATGTTTTTTTATTGCATTCCTTTTCCTGATCAAACATTGTTAAACTGGAGGCATAACACACACACACACACACACACACACACACACACACACAGGATTTATGTCTTCTTAGAGCTTTCTTTTCTTTATTTTTTGAATTATATAAAATTAAGCCAGTATTTCAATTAAGTGTAAAAAGTTATAATGATAAAAGAAGCACAAAGTATTCTGGGAGTTTAGTGCATTCATCAATAATCTAATTTAGGGCAGATGAGGGACAATCATACAGAATGTGAAGAATAAACCAATATATAATTGATATTTTAAAGGAGTTCAAAAATTAAAAGTGATTGGACAAATTCAGTAAAGATCCCTCAAATGTAGCTATTTTATAAATATATTATAAGTATAATATACTATATCATATTTTAATATTATGTGACATCTATTTCTCTACATGTGGCAAATCAAAGAAATAATCTGCATGTTCTAAATCACTATATCACTATGATTTATTTAGCAACTACCATATAGGCATCATACCACAATCTCTATTTGAGTGTTTATGCCTTGTGTCAACCTTATGAAATAGATATTTTCTTCACTCTAGATAAAATTAAAGATGCTGAGTGGGACTAAAACCAAATGTTCTCTGAAGGCAGAGCAAGGACCCACTCCAGATGTGTCTAACTCCAAAGCTCAGACTGACTGTTAAGGACCATCCTCCACTTCGCTGCTGTTCACTTGCATTGTATATGTACACAGGCGCAAAGATTCTATAGTTATTAACAATTGTAAATTTACTTGATAGAGCTTCACATCTTTGGAAGCCACCTTGAGTACGTTTGGATAGACTACTGTGCCCTGAAATTTGACTCGGTGACCTTGCCATCATGAGATCCCCTCCAGATTACCTGGTATATATTAACTGGGGAATGGTTTTATCAACTCTTACATCTTTGTTTTTGAAATACTATTAAACTTTTTTCCCCCACGTACACTAATCCATAGTTTTCACAGCTAGCTAACATATTTAAAGTATTTGCATCTGATACTCAAGTAAAGACCCTGCCAGGGGACTTGGCTGTCATTTACATATGTGCCTGTTCAGGATCTGGGGTACATATTAAGTATAGACAGCAAGTGTATTGTTTTCAGGACAGACAGTGATTCTCATAGCTCCTATGTTAGTCAATAAATTCATACAATGTCAGGAGTGGATACCTAAGACAGTGAAACTTAGTAGTTTTTGAACTGTCTCTATATTCTGACTTGAATTCTAAATTCAAGTAAAACTCTTCTTTATTCTTATTAAACCAATAAACTATGAAAAGCAAGTTTTCACTGATTTTAGAGCTAATGTGTTCATGTGGGATAAATGAATTTTAGGAAGGAGATGAAGAAAGTAAATAAAAACAATGTACTGTCTCATTATTTTCAGGGGACTTTACTTTCTATTTATTACCTAGCTTTAATTCTAAACCAATGCTCTTCTCAAACAGTATTTTTTAATAGGAAGACTACAGATTAGACAAGTTAAATTGCCTTATGTCACAAGCTTGAGCTGATTAATTCTCAAAATGACCTAGAAAATTCAGTTGCATTTAATTAATAAGTTAAAAATACCATAGCAAATAAATAACGGAACACTTTTTGGGAATTCTTATTATATTTGTATGTGTGTGGCAGACCAGATTTCATCTATGTTTATTTAAAACTCACAAATATTTGATAATGAATCTCTTCTTTGGGGGTTAAGTGCAAAGCCCATCTTTGCTGGCAGATTCCTCTGCTACGGCTAAAAAGTTCAGATCTTGGTTTTAGTTTTTAAGATTTCTACCTCTTCATCCAAACACAATATTTCTAAGTGTTGTTGACAGGCCCATAAAAGTGAACAAGAAAAGGGGATTATTATTTTATAGCAGTTATAAATAGAGTTTGGGGGAATAGTGAGTACCTGCCTCAAGAAATGTTATAGATTTTGCCCATTTTTCAAAAAGATTAATTCTCTTTTTCTCTCTCTTCTATTTCTAATGTACACACACCAATTTTGCTGACCATTAATATTTTCTATGGTGAATGAAAGTACCTTTGGAAAGGTATAAGGAGCATAATAGTTGCCATTCACATTAACAAGAAAATTATATATATATATATATATATATATATATATATAT
>NW_017731951.1:422146-439316 GCF_001890085.2 Hipposideros armiger
TCCTCCTCTCAGATCCAGCTCAGCTGTCTGCATTCTGCAATGTATCTGTTGTAGAAATGCCCACAACGTCTCGGAACCAATGAGACTCCTGCCACAGAGCATATTCAATATCTTCACCTTTGAAAATAAAACAGGGAAAGTAATTGTTTACTTGTATGTACATCAACCAAAAATAACAAATCATAAATCCACCCAAGGAAAGGACAGACTATTGAATGTTTGCTCCCCTGTCCACCTGTATTGAACTCACAGGCTTTCTCATTTCATGGGAGGGAGTGACTGTCCTCTGGAGGGAGTGGGGGGGGGAAGTGAGGTGGAGGGGGTTCTTCCTAAGCCTTGACAGGTGTCCTCTTTCTGAATGCATTCCTGTAAAATGATCCTCTCCCAACTTTCCATCTCATCTTTGAATTTTATTCATCTCTGCTTTTATTGATGTTTACACCCTTGATATATTTATGAAATCAATCTCCTGCCCTATATATTCACATTGTAATTGGACATGTCCCCTCTCCTTGGGATCTCAGTGTCTACTGACAATAGTCTAGACTTCCGAGAACAGTCCTTGATTTATAAACATGTTCTTCTCTAGGGAGTATAATAGTATTCTTGATTCACTGTATTTGCCCATGAAGTAGTGTAATCAATTTCTGATGTTAACACCAACAATGACGGCAACATAAAACACAAAGGTTAAAACCTTTTTGGAAAGTGATTCGGCAATACTTGTGAAGTCTTAACATTTTCATATATTTTGACTAATAGTAAGTTATTCCAAGACAATGATTTAAATGAGAAGAAAAGCACAATACCTGAAAATATTCATTGCAATTTTATTCCCAATGGTGAAAATCTAGAAGCAAATTGTCACTGAACAATATAACATGGTTACGAAACCATGTTACATCAATTAAATGCATTTGATGTGTTTATTTAAATATCTATGAAGACAATGCAACAATACAAAATATATTTATGTTGTGATACTTTCACATAAAATAATGCATACAGACACAAAAATACATACATGAATAGTGAATGCTATAATGGAATATTAAAACAAGTGAATAGTTGGTTTATTGTAGTGTAATTGTGATTAATCTTTTTAAAACTTCAATTTCTGTTAGTATAATGTCATCAATGCATATTGAATGGAACAATTAAATGATACAAGTTGGGTATATCATTTTAGAGAAACATTTATTAAGCAAATTTTAACATATAGTGTGCACAAATTAAACATTGACTATAAAGTGTATCATCTTAAACATACTCATAAAATAGTGGCAAACATATAATATAGCCAAGTAAATCTTAACCATTGCATTTGGGCATGAAATGCATTCATTACAAAAATCAGAATCTGTAGTAATTTATTCATAGCACATGTTCTTAAGGAGTTCATGTTTTGTTTTGTTTTTTAAGCATCGTATTTTCAATTGCAACCAACTAAATTCAAAACCATTTTTTTCTTTTCAAAGTTTGAAGTAACAGAATGAGTGTAAATAAATTTGGTAGTGAAATAAATACCATGGTTGAATTTCTGAGTCTATTTCATTGTGTACTCTTGAAAAAAAATCACATATGAGTATTCACCTAGTACACACATATGTGTTTACTATTCACATAGTATATGGTTTTATATATGACACTTGATAACATGTCTTGATTGTCTCCATGAATTTTCATTGACCTCCATAGAACCTATCTTAGGCTGCTTTAACAAAATTAGCACAGACTAGGCAGTTTAAACAACAAACATTTATCTTTCACAGTTCTGAGGGTGGGGAAGTCAAAGATCAAGTCACCAGAAGATGCTTTCTGGCTCATAGATGGCCATTTTTTAACTATATCCTTATGTGGTAGAAGAGGCAAGGGAACTCTCTGGAGACTTTTATAAAGGCATGGATCCCAATTTGAGTGTTCCACCCTTATAACCTAATCATCTCCCAAAAGCCTCACCTCCTAATAATACCATCACCTTGGGGTTAAAATTTCAACATATGAAACTTGGGGGAACATAATATTCAGTCCATAACAGAGTCCGAGTCAAGTTCACTTGTCTTGGGTACAGAAACTGAAGGACATGACATTATGCAAATATTCCTTGAAAGTCTACCATGGTCCAAAAACTATTTCAGATTCTGGTTATTCAATGAAGAATAAGACAGACAAAATGCTTACCTTATGAAACTTACATTCTATTTATGGGTCAGATAATAGAGAAATGCACAAGTAAATAAACACTATAACTTAAGGTAGTGGTGAGTATTATGAAAAACAAAATTATAAAATTACAAATTTGGTTCTCTTTTAGTTTTAGAATTAATAGGCTAAAATGACATAAAGTAATGGTTTTACATTAATAGTAGTGCTATTACAGTCAGAGCATTCTAGGGTTTAGAATATCTTTTGTTTTAACTTTTAGACTATTTATCAGTTATATCTTACCTCTGCTTACAGCCAAATTCACAACTTGATACATAAAAAGAAAACACACATATATTTGAGTATTATAAACTTAAAAAGTTCTGTGGAATAAAAATAGAAAAAATCCTCAAAATGTATTTTATGCATCAGTAACTTGAACATGTCTTAAAATATTACAACTAAACATTATGAATCATTAATGTGCATATCATAATTTGAAGTGAACATAAGCTGAACCATCCATTTTACAGTTTGACTGATGTTTTAATATATCCCTTTTCTTCATTAATCAAATAGTTTCATACTAGACAAAATGGACATATTTATTAACTCATTTTAACACAATGAGTACCTATTTTAATGGACTATAGTACAAAGTGCTATAAAAAACCCATCCTGCTTCTGATGGGAGAAGAAAGTTGAAGAGCAGAGATGGAAGAAAATTCCTTTTTAGAACTATGCCTTCCAGAGTAAGTTGAAGAATATCAGGGGTGGTGGAGGGGAGTGGACCAGGCAGCTTCTAGAAGACTATTTTAAATGTAGCATATATGAGGATTATAGTGAGGATAGTAGAATTTTGTAGTGTCTGCATTTATTTTTGTAGTGTATTTTTCTTTCTTGTTTTCTCCTTAAATTAAATAAAAGGCAGCATTTTACTTTGATCCACTAAAAAGCTAGTTAATGATTATAATTTAGATGCTAGTGTAGGGCAATAGCTATTTATACAAATTATTACCCTAAGCACCTGCTCCAATTTTTCATGTATTATGCTAGTAGTGTTTATTGTCTTAATTAAAAATGTTAATTAGTGGTGATATAAACAGCAAAAGAAGAGCTTGTAGCATATGCACAAAAATTTTACAATATGTGCACAACTTTTTTCAAACTGATGAACTAAGCATGAAAGCTAAAACACTTAGGAACAGTTGCAAATTTTCAAGTGAACCTGAGATTCTGTGTGAGCATCACACTAGGTTAACATATGATTGTTCTCTGCTTTCACATATTTTGCTTCAGGCCTAATTATTGTACATTTATGAAATTTGAACACTGCTATTTTCATTTAAATGTTTTGCATTTGGATTCATAACATGCTTTTCTTACATTCCTGTGCAATTTGAATTTTTCCAGTCTCATCAACTCATTCCCAAACCATTGCCTAGAATGTTTAGAAAATTTATCTTTAAAATCCTACCACTCCAATATGGGCAGGTACCCACCTTGCCCATTAATAAGGAGTGAGAAAAAAGGAAGTGGGTGGCTGATGATTTCTAAAGGTATAATTTTTTATTCCTTGTCTTTTGAAGAAAGAATTCACAGGCGACAGAAGCATTGTGATTTTTCTATGCAATGCATTTATGGTTAGCATTATTCTAAGTGAAGAAAATAAATTAGATTTCTTGCATTTGTTTCAAGTGTTTTAAGACATCTCTTGTCCATTAGGTCATCCTATCAGGACATTTCTGGCTGCTTTATCATCATACCAAAAAAAAAAAAAAAAGAAAAGAGGTAATAAAGTTTTCTTGTCTACGTAATACCCAGCAAATTTGTATCTGATATGTTTTTCAGTTGAACACATTAAAATATTTTATTTCCTTTAGAGAGATTGTACCCTATAACATTTATTAAAAGTTTAATTACTGAAATAATAATATGGTAATTCAATGTTACTGTTTCAGATATCATCCCTTTATCTCTTATAACCATTTATGGGAAAAGACAAAGCATAAATCAATAAACTCAAAACAGTTAAGTTAAATATACATTAAGTTACATGAGGAAATTAATATATGGGTCCTTATAACAGAAACAAGCTATCTTATTGGAGACAATGCAGTGTAATGGAAAGCACAGTAGAACTTAAGAGATAAAGTCTCTAGTTCCATTGGCTGCCTGTGGCTGGTTTCTTTCCCATTGGTTTCCACTTAGATATTACATTCTTACAGGGCTTTGCCTCAAAACCCGGTCCCAAGTGGTCTCCTCCTGGCTGTACACATGTATACAAGCCTGGCAGATACTTGCTATTGCATCAGTCTGTTTCAATTTCCTTTGCAGCCCTTTTCAACTTATGAAATTATTGTATTTATTTGTCGACTGGGTTTATCAAAATGAAAGGTCTGTGAGAGCTGAGACAGGTCTGTTCTTTTTTCTTCTGTTTTCAGTTCATAGAACAATGCCTGGACCTGACTGATTTTTCTGAAGGACAGAACTGTCTGTCGGTAAGTTTTGATGAAGAAACAGAAGCTTACCTGATAGTGAATTGGTTGAATTCATCCTGACTTTGTTTGCCCACACAGATTTAGATTCATGACAGATTAACAAGAGAGCTCTAGAATCCTCAAGTCCTGCAGACTGTTTCATTCAATTATGAGGATTAACGATAATCCTCACCTCATTCCTATCATTGGTTAAGACAAAGTTGACAGCGATGCCAACCATTGTAATCATGAGTCCAAAAAACTCTGAACATGTTCAATGAGGTACTGAAAATAACAGGATGGCCTGAAACAGGCAAAGGGACTTAACTGGCTTTATGCCTAAAGCCCTAATGCAGAAATTGTCAATTTGCTGGGCAATTTTATATATATATATATATATATATATATATATATATATATTTTAAATGTTCTTTAATACACAAGGAGGCAGAGAGAGTGAATATTTGAAGTGTAAGGATGCTGTTTAGAAGACAGATGTAGCTGGATTATGGGAAAACATTAGAGAATATTAACATTGTATCTTTTATTTATTATATAAAATAGAAAACTTGAAAATATAAAAAAATTCCTTAGTTTTTCCTTAGTTTTCCACTTCCATCCATCCTCTGACTTAAACGTTATTTGTATCAGGCAGATCTGGGAGACAATGTGCTTTTTTTGTTTGTTTTTTTATTTTCATCCAATTTTTTTCCACTAAGTCAGAGTACTATTTCCTGCTCCCTCCCATATCTCATGTGATTAACAACCACACACAGATCCCTTTGCTTTCAACATTTTGTTAGAAAATAAAAAGAAAAAGCATGTATACAGAGGGTGCCAAGAAATGTATGCATATTTTAAGAAAAGAAAAACTGTATTAATACATACTGATAGCAAAAGATGAATAAAAGTCATGTTTGACTTCTGCAATTATAAAAGGTGCTCAGAATAGTTACCATCAGCAACCAGACGCTTCTGATTACGGCGCACTACCTCCTGAACAACGCCGACCAAAGTGTGCATTTCTATACATTTTTGGGGCACCCCCAGTATTTTGTGAGAAGTTCTGTATCTTTCTTGCATAGAGCTTTTTGGGACATGTGACCACTATGCAAGGAAAGTTGGCAAAGGAGAGGTTTTGGAGCACAGCTTACTGAATATTACATTTTCTGTTTATCATACTTTTTTAGACAGCCAGTAAACAAGGAAGTAGGGATACAAGGAGAATGAAATGAGAGTGCACAATGTGAATGTGAGCAGTGTTACACACTGGTTTATTCTAGCTGTAATCATGAAAATGTGACAAAAATAGTAGAAAACTCCTAGACAGACTCCAAAGGAAGGATGCTGCCAGGGGGACATAATTCCATGACATTTACAAAAGGCACAGAACAAAACTTCCAATCAGAAAGGCATTTAAAGTATTTAAAAACTGTGGGATGCAAGTTTCTGCTTAACAATTAAATGTTAGCATGTTATCTCTCTCATGTTTTTTTTTTTCTGTTTTTTACAAGGTACTATATGTCTATGATCTATCTATTATCCTGTGCGTAAATCTACATCATAACTTCTAACTTCTTTATAACACTCCATGGTGTCATCTGCCATATTTTATCTATCCACTCTGCAGATGATGGACAGTCAATTTGTTTCCAACTCCTTTTCCTGGCTAAGAATACTGCTGCAGTGAGTAACCTTGCACACGCCCCCATATGGAGCTTTTTGGAATGACTGCCAATCCCCACAGTCTTACCAGCAGTGAGAGTCACATTCCCTCTAACACTTGGCATTTCCAGAGTTTGTATTATTGCCAGTACAATAGGCAAAGCCATATCGTTATTGGCTAATTTTCTTCACTTACTGATGATTATAAAGATTTTTCATATATTCATTAGCTTTGGTAGCTTCATCTCTAAACTGAGTTTTTACTTCCTTGAAATTTTTATCTGTTTTCTAGTTTGCCTTTTCTTTGTTGATTTGCAGGAGTTCTCTGCCTATTCTAGATGTGCAGCCATAGTGATTTAGAGATATCTAGAGATATCTAGAGTATATTTTCATGTTCTATAGCATACATTTTAACTTTCATCATGTTCCCACTCAAGAGAGAAAAATAAAATTTTGATGCAATTTATTAAACATGTTTGGGTTTATTTTTGTGTTTTTGAATTTTTGTTTAAGAACCTCTTCTCTATCCCAGGAAAGAAAGGTATTTTGCATGCTTATTAATTGTTTTTTAATTCTTTAATCCAATTCAAATCCATTTTTTATGTGCGCTCTTAGAAAGGAATCCAGTATTACATTTTTCTGTACACTAATTAATTTTTCTAACACTATATACTAAGCTTTCTGAAGTTTCCCCAATATCCAAGGCCTGACAATAAAGTATGCAAACTCATCCTAGAAAAATTGCTACATACCTCATCACTGAATATCACTATGGTCACCTTCAAAGTACTCCCCTTGGGAAGCTATACACCAATGCCAGTGGCCTAGTTCATCCTTCAAAGCAATTTTGGAACTGTTTTTCTGGAATGGCCATCAGAGCTGTTGTTGTCTTACCCTTGATGTCCTGAACGTCATCCAAATGTCTTCCTTTCAATATTTCCTCTATCTTCAGGTGAAAAAAGAAGTCATTGGGGGCCAGATCAGGTGAGTAGGGAGGGTGTTCCAATACAGTTATTTGTTTACTGGCTAAAAACTCCCTCACAGACAGTGCCGTGTGAGCTGGTGCATTGTTGTGATGCAAGAGCCATGAATTGTTGGAGAAAAGTTCAGGTCATCTAACTCTTTCATGCAGCCTTTTCAGCACTTTCAGATAGTAAACTTGGTTAACTGTCCAGTTGGTACAAATGCGTAATGAGTAATCCCTCTGATATAAAAAAAGGTTAGCAACATCGTTGCAACAAGTTTGCAAACTTAATTGTCAGGCAGACCTCATATGGTGTCAGTGCCCACTTCAGAATATTATAAATTTCCACTTGTGACTCTGTTTACTGTTAGCTCTTTATTTTTTCAATAATTTATTTCTCTCATTTTAGTTAATAATTTATTATTATTACATGTTACATTGTTATTATCATGATTATGAATTTGAAGTATGAAAATATGTTTTTTGTCTCTCTAGGCCGGTTTCCCTCCTTATTTTTATTTTACAAAGTTCACGTAGATATCCATTGTCCTGTATTTCTGCATATGTAAGAGTAAGTTTATAATATAAACGGGTCTTAAAAGTGAAATTATTAACCTGAACTACAAGGCAAAATAGAAAAAGCCAGAATCATAGTGAAAGATTTTAACAGATAAGTCTTATTAACACATGAGTCTATACTTATTAACAGAGAGAGCAAACCAACCAACCAAAAAAAATATTAATGAAGGTAAAGAAAAAGTGACTAATTGTATTTAAAAAATGGACCTAAATGACATATAGAATTAGTATCATAACAAAGGCAGATTTTATTTTATTTTATATTTCATTTTTGAAATCTCACATGCAACTGTTAACACTATAAAAGTTGATTGATACTGGGTCATAAACTGCCTATCATAAAATCACTTTCAATGTGTTTTCAGATGCTCCTTGACTTAGTGTGGGGTTATGTCCTGATAAACCCAACGTAAGTTGAAAATAATGTAAGAAACAAACTGTAATTAATACGCCTACCTACCGAACATCACAGGTTAGTTAGCCTAGCTTACATGTGCTCAGAAACCGTCTAACACCATGAACACACTGTGGAGTGCCGGTTGTGTACCCTTAAGCCGGCTGACTTACTGGGGCTGTGACTTGCTGCCTCTGCCCAGAATCATAAGAGAGTATCATATGGATATTGCTAGCCTAGAAAAAGATCAAAATTCTAAATTCAAAGTACATTTTCTACAGAATGCATATTACTTTCACATCATCTTCAAGTTCAAAAATGGTCCATCAAAGCATCGTAAGTTGGGGCTGTTGGTACTTTGCCAACAATCTAATTAAATCCCAAGTCAATATTAAAACAAAAAAGACATCTCCCCATGTTTGAAGATGATATCACATTTCCCAGATCTCTCTCCCTTGTGTGGTTCCTGGTTAAGGTGAGCTACACTGGAACTTTTCATGAGATTTAAAATGCAGCAGGAACCATTAATTCTGAAGGATATTATGGAGGAAGGCAGTGAGGAACAAAAACAGAGGTGCTGGCAGGCTGCTCCTTATCAACTTCTAGTCCTAATGAACAACAGTAAGACCAAGCCCACCCCAGACACCTGAATGCAAACTCAGAGAGGCGACAGCCCCCAGAGCCAATGACTTGCCTTGAATTTTACATGAAGCCTCTTTGTGCTACTGCTCTAATATAATAGTCTGACATGCCTGGCTTCCTGCAAACTCTAACAAGTTTATAATGTCAGGTATGGTTATTGATATTTTCTGATCCTTTTTGGACTTCCCCTTCCTCACTTCCTCCCACGATTGTGTAAAGCTTAAATTTCTGTAACAAAATTCATATTACATAACATTATAAAAACAAAGGAAATTGTTATTGTGATTACTTTGACTTCAGAGATTCTTTTGTGAAGATAAATCAACTTTTCATATTATTAGGTTATCTCCAGTAAGAGTACAGATTATCTCTCCATTTATTTAGTGGCAATTTTGTCCCCTGGGGGACATATGGCAACATCTGGAAATATTAGTTATTTAATATTTTGTTTATTATAACCAGGCAGATGCTACTGACATCCAGGTAAAGATGCAAAACATCCTACAATGCAGAGGGCTAATTATTGTCATCTGTTCCAAAATGTCAAAATGCTGAGGTAGAGAAACACTGATTTAGATAATTTCTCCCTGTTTTATTATATTTCCAATTTTTTTCCATGAGTGTCTATTTATTTTCAGTGACATAATTCTGTAATTTAAAAAATATGTTTACATGCTCTTCTGTATCTCACCTTACTCTCGTAAGTATTTTCCAGCATATTATTGCTGCTGTAGAGAAATGATACTGAGTTCGGCATGGTAAGTTTTTATTTCATTTCTGCAGTCTTGATAAAATTTTAATTATTTCTAATAGTGCATAGATTTTATTGGATTCTCCAGGTAAATTATTCTATCATGTCCAAATAAATTACACTTCTATTCTGTTTATAAGTAAGAATGGCTAGGAACTGAATTACAATGCACCAGGAGAAATAATATTAGAGGGCATTCTTTTCTTATTCCTGATTTTAAAGAGGATGTGTATAAAGTATCATTTTTAAGTGAACTATTTGTTATAGGTTTGGGTAAATAAAGGTTTGCGTAAATATAGGTTTGGGTAAATATACTTAAGTCTCTATTCTTCTATTAAGCATTTTTTAAATTTCAAGTAGGTTATGAAACTATTTATGTTGTATTTTTCTGAAACAACTTATAAAACAATATGGATTTTCTCTCTTATTCTGTGGAGGTTACCAAATATAGTAACATAATATTTTTTTCTGTTACTGAAACATTTTTACATTCCTAGAATTAGGCCTCTTTAACCATATTTATTAAATGCATTATTAGAATTGGTTACTCGATACTTTGCTTTGAATCTTAACATCTACATTTCCTAGTGAAATAGGCCTGTAATTTTTAAAAATTTGTTTGTTTTGTCCTGATCTAGTTTTGAAAACATGTCTATAGGGTCTTACTAAATTAATTGATAAATGAGATAATTAAAAAAATAATTTTGTACAACCTAAAAAACAAATTAATTGTTCTTTGAAAATCTGATAGATATAAATCATAAAACCATCTGGTTCAAGTTTTTGAATGGAGTTCTTGGATATCTATTTTATTTTCTTTAACATTTGTATTTTCATATTCTTTCATGCTTCTCTTAAGTATTATACTAATTATGATCCACAGATTTTGACAATATTTTCATTATTATTCAATTCTAAATTTTCTCCATTTCATTTTAACCTTAGTGTACTTTTTAAATGTATTATTTTATTTATAACCAAATAGTCTGTAAAGCTATTTTGCCGTTAATTTCTAATTCCATTGACTTATGGCATTCAAAAATATTTATATAATCACTATTCTGATAGAATACACTGCATGCTGTGGAGACAAACAAGAAACAGGTGTTGTCATTAAAACTGCTGCTATAGCGGATGGTCTGAGAGAGTCTATATGCAAATAGACATGTAAATTGAGACCTAGAAGCTAAAAAGAAAAAAAAAAATGCAAGTGAAGTCATGTTAAGGATCACTGTACACGTTGGGAATAATAAGTCATTAAGCTGGGAAAAGCAGATTTTCTTTGAAATCTTTTAAGACAAAATATTAATTAGTGACTGAGCAAAAGGAAGAGGGAAATTAGACGAAACTGAAAAAATGTTAGTGCCATTTGTTGTACTTCATGATACATTTATACCAAATGCAGAAGACGCCACTGAAGAGTTATTTGCTAGCAAAAATATAAAACATTTTCCATTTTGGAACTTTGTTTTGACTGCTGTTTTGTGATAGATATGAGATGCACTGCCTAGATCACCCTTCAGGAAGAAGCTCCTGTCTTCTCTCATTCTCTGTTTTGTGAAATAGAACATATTGACCATTCTGTTTATACTGACTTATCGTTACTCTACCAGGGAAGAGAAGGTTTTACACAGTCATTGGCATTTCATTATTTTCCTTTATAAACAAGCAATAGATGATCACAATTACTTCCTTTTTTAAATTTAATAATGATATATCATTTTATATAATTGATCTCAGAGCATATTAAATCTCATTAGAAAGCGTTCTCATGTTTCCAGCAATATATGCCCTGTTGGAATGCTGGTACTAACAGTCTGTCAGTCTGGAATAGATTCAAGTCTATGGTTACTTAGCTTGAAAATACTTTATGAAAAACAAAATCAATGTACTGGTAAAAGTCCTGTTAAGAATCAGTAAGTGGCAAAAAAACAAACAAACAAAAAAAACCCCACATGATGATGCAATCCCTGCATTTTACAAGACATTCTTGATCATATTACCATAATATAGTGTCATGGTCATGGCATTCAAAAGTGACTTCCCAGAATTGTTATCAGACTCACAAAAGTTAGCTGATGCCAGTAGTATGAAACAGTCCTCAGCTTCTATAAATATAAGAATGTAGAGGGATTATGTCATAGAATATACCCAATAAGCTCAACCCCAAATAAATAATTACCCATCACATTTTCCCATTGAAATAGCCAGTTGCAATTAAAATAGCTGTCATCTTATAACTGCAAACAATCATGCATCAGGTATAACTCTGAAAAAAATTTTAGAAGAACACAGATTTCTTTTTTTTTTTTTTTAGATTTTTATTAGGGAATTGGAGGGATGGGCACAGTGCTGGGGAATTGGGGGAAGGGGAACAGACAAGTTGCTGTCGTTTTGTTGTTCTTCAGTCTAGTTGTGGAGGACGTTGCTTCACTGGCCCAAGTTGGCACCATCATTGTGCTCTTCCCTGGCGAGGCAGCTCAGTCGCCAGCTTCTGAATGGCCACTCACGCTGGCTGCTGGCCACTCACGCTGGCTGCTGGCTACATACGGTAGCCCATGGCAACCCACTGCCACAGGGGCTGCAGCCTAGCTGTCGCCAGCAACTCACGGCATCCCAGCTCCAGGTTGAGCTGTTGTTCAGCATCTTAGCTGTAGAGGGCAGTGTCACTGGCCCTCATATGTGGGATCCGAACCGGGACCCTCTGGCATCCCAAGCCAGCTCTTAACCATCGCGCCACTCGGCCGGCCCACACAGAATTCTTATACTCAAGAATATACAATCTATTATGGAATATGATATATTTGTAAACAGTCATAATATCAGATAGGTGGTTATAAATCTTCTAAGAGAGTTTCCAATAGCTGAAGACGAAAAAAAAAATCAACGGCTATTGGAATTATTCATTAGCTACTTAATATACAACAACTTGTTAAACACATGTACTATAGAGATGACTCTATCAAAAAGACCTGTGGTGTAAAGGAATTGCTGAGAAGTGGCTGCCTAGCCAGAAATTGCATTTGTAAACCTCCTTGTACCACGCGGGACCATGTTTCTGACTTTTGGCCAATGGAGTGTGGGCAGAATTGATGTATACTTCAATGTATAACTTATAAAACCCCTGTACGACCCTCCACTGTCTCATTCTTCCCTGCTGTTGACTACATGTCAATGCTAAAGATTTCCTTAGAAGTCACAATTTTGAGATGGCAGAGACAAGGTTCCCTTGAGTTCCTGAGTGACAGTGTGGAGCAGTTTACTACATTGCATTATAGAAACTAATAAAACTTATTGGTTATTAAGATCAAGGTTAAGTTAAATTGTCATGTATTTTACTTCTTTATGAATATATGCATATATACATGAATATTATATCACATGTGAATATATATGTATATATATATATGATATATTATTCTCCAAATTGTCTCAAAGTAACATATTTTGTGAGGTGCTCTTAAGTTTAAATCCTGCAGAGATCTTTAATATATGCTTACCTTGTTTTGAGAACAAGTCACCCTTTCCCACTTGCTTTTCTCTTCATTTTGTTATCATGTACAGTTCCATCCCATACCACACATCTTGCTAACCCAGAGAATTAAAAACACATCAGAATAAACACCTCTTTATTTACCTCTTTATCTTCAGTGGCTAGCACAGTATCTGGTCCCCAGTAGCTTCATAAAGATTTTGATGAAATGAATGAATGTGAGAAAAAATGAAAAAATAAATTCATGAAACTACTTTAGATACCTATTTGTTCCCATTTATCTATGTTTGTTTCTTGACATTTTCTGCACCCTGTGGATTGCAGAGAACTTCCAAAATGATTACTAGCACTGTTCTTCACGCTGGCAGAAAAGAGGCATGCCTGAAAGTGTGAACTCTTTAAGGAGACCCAACATGTTCATTCTTTACTTCTGCTATTTTCATGGCTCCTTTCTGTCTAAGAATCTTTCTGCTTGTGGGCCAGCCGAGTGGCGCGATGGTTAAGAACTGGCTTGGGATGCCAGAGGGCTCTGGTTCGGATCCCACATATGAGGACCAGTGACACTGCCCTCCACAGCTAAGATGTTGAACAACAGCTCAACCTAGAGCTGGGCTGCCCGTGGAGCTGGGCTGCTCGTGAGTCACTGGCCATGGCGTAGGCTGCAGTCCCTGTGGCAGTGGGTTGCCATGGGCTACCGTATGTAGACAGCAGCCAGAGTGAGCGGCCAGCAGCCACCATGCGCGGCTGACCAGAAGCCGGCGACCGTTCTGCCTCACCTGGGAAGAGGGCAATGATGGTGCCAACTTGGGCCAGTGAAGCAACAACATCCTCCACAACTAGACTGAAGAACAAAAGGACAGCAACTTGTCTGTTCTCCTTCCCCCAATTCCCCAGCACTTTTCCCATCTCCGCAATTCCCCAATACAAATCTTTAAAAAAAAAAAAAAAAGAATCTTTCTGCTTGTAACACTCTTCAAGGCAGGACGAATTTATTTCTCTAAGGAGTCCAAGTAGTCCAGTAAGCTCAGATTACAGCACGGAAAAATAGAAGAGACGCTAGTGTTCACTGACTTTGGAACTTGTCAAAAGGGAAAATACAACCATTGTGTGTGCTTACTTCAGTTATGTTTAGTAAATCTGAAACACTATTGCTGCCTCTCAACTGGTAAAACGTCTTAAGAGTACTCAATTTTAATATCCTCCTAATGATATGCTGCCATATATACAGGGGTTGCCAAAAAAATGCATACAAGTGGACACTTCGGTCAACGTTGCTCAAGCAGTAGTTCGCTGTCAGAAGTGTCTGGACGCTGATGGGAACCACTTTGAGCACCTCTTGCAACTGCAGAAATCAAATGTGGCTTATATTTATCTTTTGTGATAGGTATTTATTATTGCAATTTTAATAGTTTGTTCTTTTCTTAAAACACGTATACATTGTTTTGCACCTTCGGGTGTGTGTGTGTGTGTGTGTGTGTGTGTGTGTGTGTGCGCGTGCGAGTGTGTGTATTTAATTAGAGCAAGTTGTTTTTATAGGGCCTTGGTATGTAATGTTTATAACATATCATGTAGGTGGATTACACACGCACACAAAATCTCAGTGGATTACTTCAGAACAAGGGTCAGAAAGCCTTTTCTTTAAAGGGCAGATAGAAAATATTTCAGATTTCATAGATCATAATGCCTTTGTCACAACTGCCCAGCAATGCCCTTGCAATGTAAAAGCATCCAGATATGTAAATGAACACATTTCCTTATGTTTCAATGAAACTTTATTTATAAAAGCAAGGTTCATGGTTCATGGTCATGATTTGCCAATCCCTGCTCTAGATAATTTTTTAACATTATGAAATTATTGTTGTGTATAATTTATGGCTGGTAAAATATCTCTGATTCTAAGGTTCAAATACATTAGGTTTAATTATTGCAAACAGGTGTTTTTTGTATCAGTAGTTGATGGAAAACATTTATTGTTCTCAAGATCTTCTGACGAATAGAAAATGAAAATAAACATGTAGGGTTTTTATTATATTGATACCATAGGAGTGGGGTGATCGAATCACACATATGACATCCTATAAGATGAAGTATAGAGTCCAGTTGCGAATATTTTGTTTCAGCCTCCATCTGTTTTTCCTGATTACAAAGCCTTTTATAACTTAACGCTATTTTATTGAGAAAAGCTTCAGACAAATGAAGTAAGTATTAATTACAGAGAAATACATGACCTCACAAGTTCTACCTGAGGAAAGCTTTGTGAATTTATTCCAAGGGGTTATTGAAGTGCTGAAAATCTTTATAAAAATATGACAAGTTGTAAATAAAAGACATTGAACTTAGCATGTAAATTTATGAATGCCCATGGCATAGCTGACAGGACCCCTATTGAAATGGTCCTCATCTGGCCAGGTATCAGTGCATGCACGTTGCCTCAGCTGTTCAACACACTAATATTACTACATGACAGTCATTCTGTCAGTTTGGTGGCGTTTGTAAATAAGCCTATTGAGATAGTAGCAATAGTGACAGTTTGCTACCTTGTCGTCTGTCCTGCCAATTGATACTACCAGGGAAGGTCAATGAATTTAAGATAGGCGGAACAAAGTACAGCAGTAAATAATTAGCTTAACATTTAGAGTTGTAAATCTCTGCTTGTCATCCTGTTACTCGGCATTAACCTGAGATGGGAAGTCACTAGGATAAAAATTCAAAGAGAATAAATTGCTAAAGGGGCTAAGTTTTTGATTAATGGCAAAATGTATGTGATTCAGGAGAGAGCACTATTAATATATGTCTCCTTGAGTGCCCATGCTGCCTCTTCTTTCAAAAGACAGTAAACAGCTCTTGCCTGCTAAGTTTTGCTTTTATATAGTGATGATTAAATAAAGATTCATTTCAGGTCAGACAGAGTTCCTCCTTGATAACCTATCATGAATCTTGAAGGCAAGGATAAGATTATTTCGCACAGAAATAATATGATCGTTTCTCCTCTCAAAACCCCATGTTGTATCAAAATCTCATTCAGGAAATAGCATGCTATAGTGGGAAGAGTACTGCACTGAGAATCATAAAAATGTCTTCTCCCCTTGTCTCTCTTTTATTATGGAATCTTGTGAAAATTCAATTAACTCTTCAGGACCCAAGTCTGTCACTGAGTCTCAAATCAGCCATCTTTTTAGCGTCCCCTTATGTCCTGAGCAAGGTGTGTTTGTCACTGCCTTAAAGAGACTCACAAAAAGTAAAGGACATAATATGAGTGATATTCTGAACTCAAACTATTATTAGATTATGATGATATCCAAGGGCTTTGCAATTTAGTCTTTGTTTTTTTTGTTTTTTTTTTCTTTTTGCAATGAAAACATCACCTGCATTTATTTTACAGATCTTAAAAGTGCTATCCTAAGGGGAGAAAAAAATAATTCAGTTGAGTTCATGTTATAAAGAAACATATTATTTTGAAAGGAAAATCATGATACAGCTGACTTCACATAAAAACAGATGAAACAAATGTGTTGCCTTCAACAAAAATGGTATCATTATGGCAAAAATTTAAAATTGAATGAACTGAAAAATGAACAAAACCCACAATGAAGAGCAGGTTGAAAGGGATAAACTCATGGTTTTAGGAATAAAAGGTTATAGTTTTGTGACACAAGGCTCTATTTAGAAGAAAACTATTTGCTAAAACTTTAGGAAGCTATTGTGCATTATTATTATTATGAAGTATGTTTCTAGCTGAAATTATCTTTAAAAAAGCAATATATAGAAATATCTGAAAAACAAGGATTGCATCTTTCTGTTTTATTCCACTGTCATCGTCACCAAGATACAGTGTTCTGTCAATTTTTTAGAGGAGAGATGATATGAGACATATAAAATGATTTTGTTAAAGAATCAAATATATGTATGCTGTGTATCACAAAAAAATTACTCCATAATATTCTTGGTTAGCTCCTAATACTTATTTCTCATCCTCAATATAGTACAGACCCTGAAAAACTAAAACACACACAGATTCTAAATATGAGTAATTCCTTTGTTTTAGTGTTTTTCTTTT
>NW_017731951.1:439421-479912 GCF_001890085.2 Hipposideros armiger
ACACACACACACACACACACACACACACACACACACACACATATATTATGGATGTAAATCTGGAAGCAAAGTTGTAATTAGAAACATTGAGTTACTTCAGAGCAATTGTGTATGAAATAGTATTCTCTTATAAGTGTCATTACTTAGGAACTCAAAGCATGCATTATGTAGACTGGCAGGGGTATTATACATCCAAAAGCACTGATTTAATCCAACTTGTGATGTTCTGTTTTCAGGTCTCATTAGGGCATACAGGGATTTAGTGTAAAATAAGGCATTTTAATTTATAAAATTAATCTGCAAATGTGGTTACAAAATTATATTTACCTCTTCAAATTCTCTACATATTTATATCAGATTATTTTTTAAAAGAGATAATGTAATATAAAATTGATGTGCATGAAAAGATATGTATGGTTGAATGGATAGAAAAAGCATGATATTGTGGTAAGGTGGATTTCCCATCTACTGATAATCTTTAAACAGGAATATAAAAGTTATATTAGCTAATTGCCTATTTTTGTGTTTTTTGTGTTTAAGTGGAGAAAAGTTTCAGTCAGTGTTTTACATCTAGAACTGAAAAATACCCATTTACTTGATTAGCTATAATAATGAACATTCAATCACTGATTTATTTCTACATTATTATGTGGCTCTATAAACCACTCTCCATGGTTTTAGAGTTACATTCAGGAACACAAGAATCCTACTTTCCCTCTTTATATAATGTGATTATGTGATTTCCTAAAACATTATCATATAGCATATTTACAAAATTACCATTCATGAAAAATTTTTAGAAAATTTACTACTTGCTAGGACCCATGAAGGAGAAAGAGAGAGACGTATTCGCTCCTAAGGAAGTCCCAACTTGTTAAGAGAAAGAGACACCCTGGGAATGAATTTAAGATAGGGCTATAAGAGTTAAGAGTGTGGGGATGATTAAACCTCCCTGGGCTTAAAATTAAAGACACTTTATACCTCAATTTACTAAGAGCTTCCTATGCCTCACAAATTCTATTACAATGTTTAATACACAATCTCACTTAATCATTAAAGTCATGTGAACAATGAATGATTACACCCATTTACAAACATGTAGAATACAATTTAAAGAGCTAAAGTAGCTTAATTATGGCTTCATAGCCAATTAGAGATGGAATTTGAGCTCCAGGTTATCCTGACAATAAAGTTTACGCTTACAAAAATTACCCCTATTTATTGATTGCTCTCTCTGCTTTGGGGGGGGGGAAAGTTAAATGTCTGGTGAAAGCAATTTATGCCTTCCTGTTGTATGGTGTGGAGGTAGCGCACAAAGTCTCCTAGGATACTACCGCCTCTGAGACAGATGCGGAGAGAGAACTGAGCACAATTTTTCTGTACAACATTTAAGATCATCCTCTGAAAGAAAACCTAAACTCAAATACAGGTGTGAGAGCTTCCTGACCTGCTTGATGAAGCCATGTTTTTAATCCAGAGTGTTGAGGGAGTGGTTAAACCACAAGCCAGTTGGAACAGTGTCTGAACAGGTGCAGCAGCAAATAGCCTAAATGAGCAGGATTCATTTCAGAAGTTTCTGATTAACCTGAATGCAGGTCCTTTCCAAAGTAGATTTGCTGATTCAAATTCCTTGTGCTGTTCTATTTTGCCATAGACATAAACACTGAAAATGGCATACAGAAAAGGTCAATTGAGTAGAGCTGGATTCATTTCATTTGCTAACTAATTATTTACAATAACATCCTGGGAAGATAAAAGAAGTTTTCATGTATGACACAAGTTTGCTTCCTATCCATCCTTGTGATCTTTTGGGAGCTTTTTTTTGTTTCTATAACGTAACAGGGTCAGTGTCTAAAAGTAAAATAAATTACCGGGGGCTTCCTCACTTTAAAAAATATAAATGTCTGTGTCAACGTATTATCAACTGGAATCAGAAAATTTGCGTTCTTGTACAAGACACCACAGCATTTGCCCTTGTAAAAGGAATACAGTGTCTCTGATGTCAGTGATCCTATTTCCTGTTCATGATTTTATCGATGCTAAGGACTTATACAAACTGACCAGACACTACACATGTAGGTTCGGCTTTGCTACTTCATTGAACCTATGACTCCAGAAAAATAACCCAAAGTCAGTTCTCCTTCCATCACCGTAGCCTTGATTCCCTTTACCCTTTTCTACCACTTCTAGCCCTCTTACCCTCTGGTAACCACTAAACTGTTGTCTATGTCTATGATTGTTTATCTGTTTCTCTTGTTCATTTGTTACTTTCAGTTTTATATCCCACATACGAGTGAAGTCATATGGTTCTTGACTTTTTCTGTCTAACTTATTTCTCTTAACATAACCTCAAGATCCAACCGTGTTGTCGCAAATGGCAGTATTTCATCTTTCCATATGGCCAGGTAATTTTCCATTGTACATATGTAAGACATCTTCTTTATCCGATCATCCATCAAAGGATACTTTGGTTGTTTCCATGTCTCGTCCACTGTGAACAATGCAGCAATACACATAGGGGTACATATATCTTTACGGATAAATGCTTTCAGATTTTTGAGATAGATACCCAGAAGAGGGATTGCTGGGTCATATGGTAGCACTGTTCTTAATTTTTTTGAGGAACCTCCATACTGTTTTCCATAGTGGCTGTACCAATTTACATTCCTACCAACAGTATATGTGGGTTCCTTTTCCTCCACAGCCTCTCCAGCATTTGTTATTTCTTGTCTCGTGATAACAGCCATTCTAACAGGTGTGAGGTGATATCCCATTGTGGTTTTGATTTGCATTTCCCTAATAGCTCGTGAAGTTGAATATCCTTTCAGATTATCTGTTGACTGTTTGTATGTCTTCTTGGGAGAAATGTCTGTTCAGGTCCTCTGCCCATTTTTTTAATTGGATTCATTGTATTGTTGTTGAGTTATATGAGTTCTTTATATATTTTGGATATTAGCCGACTTAGGTTTAAATATAGTGATACTTAATCAATATGGACCTTAAAACAGTGACTTAGAGTCCTTGGGTCTCAAGTTCCTTATTTATAATATAGACTGCAAAAGCCTCTGTATGTGACTCTTGTAGAGAACATACAATTTCGTGCTCCCTCAAAATCGCTTACTTTTCCTTCCTGCTATTTCCCCTACTCTCTGATACTTTTAGTTTCTACTCCTAGACTCCAATGCTCTTGCTCTGCACTCCAATAAATAACAAACTACATTCTCATGGACATGCTAAATGTCTCTGTATCTCTCTGAAGTTACTCCACTTTCTTCCATGGATTAAATAACCTTCACTAACTAGAAACCTCCATTTTCCCAATGCCAAGTTCAAATTCCAGTCCTTCAATACAATCTTTCTTGAACCATGTAACCTAAGTAATATTTCCCTTTTAATATTCCTGTAGCACTTTTAAAATACCTCTATTATACCACTTATGGTATATTAAAGAATGTTTTATGTCTGTTCCCTAACCTCTAGTTATAATGTGAATTTTGAAACATAGGAATAGGATTTTAGTTATATTTTTGTCTTTATGAACAAGAGCATCCCTTGTGCAAAGAAGAAACTCTATTTTTTTGTTCTTGTTCACTAAATAACAAAGTTATTGAGAATAAAATGATCATTTAAAACAAATGATGGGCTGGCCGAGTGGCTCAGTTGGTTAAGAGCTCGCTCAAGGGTTTGAGCTCTGAGCAACAGCGGTTCGAGTCCAGCCCGAGCTGAGTTGCCGCTGAGCTGCCAACAATGGCTCAGCTAATAAAAAAAATAATAAAAAAATAAAAAAATAAAAAACAAATGATTACCCATAATTTATATGAAACTTCAATTTTATAGTCTTTTTCTATTTTTCTAAATAATTATTTTATAATTAGCCATTATTAGAAAAATGTACCAACAAATAAAAAACATTTAATGAAGTATGCTTCTGGATTTCTTATGTTTTATGTTGAAAATATAGTTCCTATTTCTGAATAGATGATATCAATACTATAATTTTCTAGAAATAATATGAATGCCTAATTAATTTATATCTGAAAATATTTTTCAGTTTTCATTTCTTTTTGAATTTTCATATATGTAATTAAGATATCTTAGTTTGTGTGTTTTGTTTCTAATATTTTTTAACATCCTTTGTATTGGAAGAAGACTATCCCTTGGTTCTAAAAACTGAGAGTAAAGGATAACAAAATCATTTTTTTTTAATTAAAGTTTATTGGGGTGACATTCTTTTCCATTGTGCTGTATGGGTATTTGTCCTTTAGTTAGCTTTCTAATCCCTGGAAATGGATAAAGGTGTTTTGTGTCAATTATGTTATTAGGCAATATTCCTTTATATTAAAAATTATACCACCACTAAGGGAAATATAAGCTCCTGGCAGAGGCTTCTTTTTTGTATTTCTCTGAGAGTGGTGACATAAATGGCTACATCTCTTGTGCGAACACTGGAAGCTGTAACTATGGAGTTGTTCCAGGACATATCATCCTTTATGGTACATGAGGCTTTTAAACCAGAGTGGCTTCCATACCCACCAGTGGATTTTAACCTTTGCACCTCAGCCATGACCTGTAGAGAAGATGGCTCCTGGAAGTCCTGTGTTCTCCTGTGGACTATTGCAAGGACTGCCATGCAGGGAACATTTGATGTTGCCGTGTTGGCAAATTGTGGTTCCTATCATTTGTTTTTCTGTGTAGACTGGTGCCAAGTATGGTCTCCTGATTTTAAAAGCCATTGTAGTTGTTTTGGTGATGAAAATATTACATGTTTGTAACTATAATCAATATAGTTTTAATGAAATTATTTATCAAATTCTGAAACAAAAATAGAGGTTTTAGTTATACAATTGATTTCCCAATCAATAATTTATTTTAGTTTTTATATTTTCTCTTGAATTACAAGCATTACGTTTATATTTGAAGAAACTAACATATTAACACCTTTTAAAAGTATTCCCAATTTTTAATGTTAGTTCAATATCCACTCTTGTCATTTCTATTAGTGTTAAAGCTTCTGGTATACTTTACAAATTTTGTTATTCAAATGGCATGTAAAGGGAAAACACATTGCTTAAAACATAGTTTTGTCTGAAAAACTTAATTTTAAATGTTTAATATATATATATATATATATTTCTCAAAATTTATTTTATATTATTACAAATTATTTTGATATTTTAGTTGAAAGTGTTAAATTCTGAGCTTTTTATATTTTAATCAAATGATTAAGCATATCCTGAAGCAAAAATAAAGGTTTTGGTTATATTTTAATTCATCATTCAATAATTTATCTTAGTTTTTATAATTTTTTAATATTCCCAAACCAAATATTATATGTAAAAATAAATGAACTTGTTTTAAATTTACAGGAAAGATTATTTCTATTTCTTTAAGATTACAATGTTCCTTTAACCAAGGTAGGTTATATCTTTCCTTTGGAGAATTAACTATGCCTTAAATGACCAAATGTATGACTCAGCAGGAGAACATATTTCCGCTGCTTTATTTTTATAACAAATGAAGTTGAGTAATCAAAGTATTTGCTCTTCTTGGTGGGAGGTGGAGCATATTAATTATTTCTCATAAGTATATATGATTATGCAAGTGATAAAAATGCTAAATATTTTGAGGATCTTTGTAAGAATCTCTCTTTCCATATATATATATATATACATATATATATGTAAAATTATTGCATAAGGCTATTTAACACATTTATTACCTAACAGTACTTTTATGTGTGTGTGTGTATGTGTGTGTGTGTGTGTGTGTGTGAGTGTGTGCATGTGTGCGCGCGCGCGCGTGTGTGTGTGTGTGTGTGGTGTGTAGTGAGGACGATTAAGGTCTACTCTCTTGGTAAATTTCAAGTATACAATACAATTTTGTTAACTGTAGTTACCAGCTGTACATTAGATCCTCTGAACTTATTTATCTTATAACGGAATGTCTGTACCCTTTGACTGCATCTCTTCATTTCTCCCATCCTCCAGCCCCTTGCAATAACCAATATATTCTCTGTATGGGTTTGACATTTTTACATTCCACATGTAAGTAAGATCATACTTTGTCTTTCTCTGTCTGACTTATTTCACTTAGCATAATGCCCTCATGGTTCATCCATGTTGTTGTAAATGGCAGCATTTACTTCTTTTTTGTGACTGATTTCTGTTTGGCTCTTTCTATAGTTTCTATCTCTTCATTGGTATTCTCATTTTCTTCATGCATTGATTCATTGATTTTATTTACTTGTCTATCTGTTTTCTCTTTCAGCTCATTGAACATTTTTATAACAGTTATTTTATTTTACCAGCAGCTCATAGGTCTGTGTTTCTTTAGGATCAGTTTCTAGAGTTTTATCTTGTTTCTTTGATTGGATCATGCGTCCCTGCTTCTTGCATTTTATGTTTGTTTTGTTTTGTTGGTGAGGATTTTTGTCATTTGAACAAACAACTGCCTCTCTCAGTCTCTGAGTTCTGACTTTGTACAAGGAAACCTTTGCTGGAGGTTGTAGGAGCTCTCAAACCTTTTCTGATATCTTCCTCTCCTCAGTCTTCCTGGAAAACCACAGCTCTAATAGGTAGAAGTGCTCACATGTTTTCAGCAGCTTCCAAACTCTTCCACTGGTCTTGTCATTGCTCTGGCTCTAGTGAGACAGCAACCTGCCCCTACAGCACCCAGACAAGCCAGAGAGTTGGACTCATGGTCCACTCTTTTGTTTCCATCCTGAAGGAGGGGTCTGGTACATAGGGTTTCCTCCTGTTGGCTCTTCTCTGCTGCACAGGGAGTGGGGCATGAATGGGTGTGCCAAATGCAGATAATATTTACCACCCCTTTCATTGCGCCTCCTTCTTGGTTTTATAATGGCCTGGGTGCTACAGCTTCTCAATTGGTCTCTTTAGTTCTCCCAGAAGTTTTCTGATCCATACATTGTGGTTAACTTGGTGTCTCTATCTGGGAAGAAGGTTAACCAGTCATGTTAACCTTCCGTTGGGCAAAACTGATCTCACAGATTCATTGCACACAAATTTTCAAATATCTAACAGTTAACGTAAGTATCGTGACTCATCACTTCCGTATCTTCCCCCTCTACCATAACCTATCGCCACTTGTGTTTGTGACTTAGTACAGTCAAGACATATTTCATAGCGGCATCTTTGTGTGCAATGTATCTGTGAGATCAGTTGCACCTGACGGAGGGTTAAATCTGTTTTGTGTTGAAGGCTTTTTGTTAAATCTGAATTTTAATATAATTGTGTTAACGTAAAGACATTTTAAAAATTGTATACTTAGAATGTTTTAAATGGGTAGCTTTCATACATGAACTTTACCCTTTCCTCTACTGTGTCTACATAGTTTTCTCATATATGTTATGAATACAATCTAGACATCAATATACTGCCATCAAAAAAGAGTATCATTTGGCATCTCAGTAACTTTTGCAAAGACTATCATCTTGATGAGTTAAATACAGAGGGTGCCAAAAAATGTATACACATTTTAGGAAAGGAAAAAACTGTATTAACCTATACCGATAACAAAAAATGAATACAAGTCACGTTTGACTTCTCAATTACAAGAGGTGCTCAAAATGGTTACCATTAGCATCCAGACACTTCTAATTATGATGAACTACTGCTTGAGCAACGTTGACCAAACTGTTAACATCTATTAAAATGTGTTTACATTTTTTGGCACCCCTGGCAACCCCAGTATATGAGACACTGAGTACCTAGCCAGTGCTAATTCTGGAATCAGTAGGAGGCTAAATTATCCTTAAAAATACCTCTTTGCCTAGCTTCTTCCCCTGTCCTATTTTGCTTCACATACTCTCTTACAGTTTTCTCCAAAGTGTGCTCCATTAATAAACCACCTAAACAATAATCTCCATCTGTAATCTCTGGCTCTCTTTTTCAGCAAACTGACTTGGACATCAACCTTAACAATATGGACAGATAAAGTACAAAGTGACATGAGAGCACACACAATTGGGGATGATTGTTGCCTGTTTTTTTTGTGTGGTTTTTTTTTTTTTTTTTTTGATAAAGGCTCTATACGTATTTGACTGAGGACTTCAGTTAGCCATATGGAAGATATTACTTAAAAGAAATAGTATTTTAAAAGTTACAGAAGCAGCAAAATATTCCATTTACATTTGGGGCAAAGTAATAAGTTGAGTGGGTCTGGAAATAGCACAGCACAAAGTAATGGGAAGTGACAGCATGGAACGTAACTTATGGAAAAGCTTGTGAACCCACGTGGAGCAGGGACTTAGAAATTGTTCAAGTTCTTATTGACATGATTAAATTTTTAAGTTTGAGGGCTATCTTGGTTGTTCCTTTCTGCTCTGGTTAGAGAGTTTCCAGAATTATTGACACTGTAATTCAGAAACAACCTTGCCCTGAAACTGCCACAGGCAATATCATTAAAACTCTTGTTTTCAACATTCCTATTTCTTGTTGAATAGAATTTGTTCATTCCATGCCTCATCCTACTCCCAGACATATCACTCTCCGTCTTCAAGGAAGGGGCTTTGCTGTTTAAGTTTTTCTTTTTTTTTTCGGTTTAAACAGTATTCCCCCCATCTCAGATCTCACACATTGCACACTAAACAGCAAATAGTAAATGTTATGAGTTTTGCAAATATTTTGAGTACTTTAAATTATAATACATCATTAAGAGAATGCAATAAAGTAGTATTTATGCTATCCAAACAATATATTCTAAAAATCAATACTACTGAAGCAAGAATTAAATAATTAAATGACCTAAATAGAGTCTTTCTAAAAGAATTATACTTGTCAACAAAAAAAGTAATTTATTTCTCTTCCTAACCTTTAAAATACATGCTTAAGTATTTTTCACATTGATTTTGCATTAGGGACTCCAAGTTTCAGTCTTGTATTCAGTTCCCCCCAGTTAGAAGTAAAAGTTCCCAAGAGGTATATCTCAATAGCGGAGAACTTTACACAGGCTTATTTTGTGTTTAACCCTAGAGATCATGGGTTACTTATACCCACCAGCATTAGTATCTTTCTGAGAAATGGACTCTTTCCACTTATCTTTATAAAACAAAACAAAGACCATGTCTACATTTGCCGTATATTTTCCTGATGACTCATTTAATATATATGACTACTTCTACTATTCTTATCAAAATTACTTGAAATGAATAATTTGTATGTGTTTAAATGATCTTGAATGTTGTCTAGCAACCATTCTTGAAACAAGCGTTAAGTGCCTCTACTCCAGTTACATGAAATGTGTGTGTGCATGAAATTGTGTGTTCATGGTGTGGTTGTGACTACAGTTATTTTGTTGTTGTTTAAGTGTCTTAGTACTAGAAATAAAAATTGTTCTAAACTAGTTCCAAGCATAGACTTTTAAAACATTAAATAGAAAATATATAGAGTGGCTCTGGATACCACCTTTATTGTAAAAAAAAATATATGAACAAATTAGAATTGAAGTCAGATAAAACTCTGAAGAAAAAATGTTTTTCTGGTTTATAGCTTCTGCTTTCTCCTTTCCAACCATGTAAACTTTCCCTCCATTTACTGCCTCTGTACATATCTCAAGTCTTGACTGTCCAGCTAAATAAAGTTGCCTTTATCCTAATGGGAATTAATGTATTTATTATAAAAGCAGATATATGAAAAGTTCCAACAGGAAATTTATGTTTCTGAGAAAAGTGGAAGAACCAGGGCGTTTTCTTTAGGTTACCATGTTGATGTGGAAAGAATAACAGGAATGTACAAATTTAGAAGCCTGTAATTTTTTTGGGGGGGTGGGGGTGGAATAAAGAAGGTTCACATACTTCAGTAGCTGCCCTCAATATTTGCTTTCCTTTTCCACAAAAGTGTTTATTGATTATGATGAACCTATATCATCAGAAAAAAATACATTATGATCAATAGGGATTTCAATACATGCTATATTTTATAAAATGTTCCATTGCAAATTGTTTATGACATTTCTTGGAGTAAGTATCATTTATCTCCAAGTTTAAGGATCAAGAATACTTTATATTCTTATAAAATTATCACCTATTTAATATTAACATGTAAGTAATTTTTTCATGTTTAAATAATTTATTTTTCAATGAACCAAAATTAGAAAAAGTAGACGCATTCAAGAAGGGAAATGTATTATTTTTACATATATAGATCTGAAGTTTGACTTTTTGGAATAACATTTTTTTTTCTAATGTGGAAAATTTGTTTGAATTTTAATATACAGTGTCAAAGTTTTGACAAACGTTATAGATGGTAACTAATTTAATGTGTGAGCTTGCTAGGGCTGCAAACAAAGTACCACAAACTGAATGGCGTAAATAATGAGAAATTATTGTCTCACAGTTGTGGAGGCTGGAAGCCCCAGATCAAGATGTGGGTAGGGTTGGCACTGATCTGAGTGAGGGCTGTGAAAGAAAAAAGAGTTTGTTCCAGGCCTTGCTCCTTGGTTTCTAGATGGCTGTCTTCTCTAGACACTTCACATCAGTCTTCCCCCTATGGGTGTCCATCTACAAATTTCCCCTTTACATTACTGCACTTGTCATATTGGATTGGGAACCTCCCTAATGACTTAATGGTCATTGGATATCTTCTACAAAGACCTTATCTCTAAACAAGGTCACATGTTGAGGCTCTGGGGGTTAGGGCAGCAAAGTATGAACTGTGAGGGACACTATTCAATCCCTAACATTTAACATTTTATGTAACTGAGGTAATGTGTTATATAAGTCACACTTTCTTTTAAACAAATATTTATTTTAGCAGCATAAATATACAATACTTTATGATGGTACATGGCAGAGTGGCCTAATATGTGATTAAGGGAAAGAAAGAACAGACAAAATTGAGAAATTTAGAGGATCAAATCCTGCTGAGAAAAATTATGATTTATACTTTAAAAATCTCATTTTAACTGGTTAAAGAAAATTTCTGTGTACGAATTTATTCAAAGAAGAAAAGCAAAATTAAAACAATTCATTTATGGACTGTTCACCTTGAATTGGTTTGGTAGTTATTTTTTTAAAGGTCTAGCATAGTTTTAAATGAATACACTTGCAACCCATCATATAAATGTCAAACTAAAGGTTGCTATTAACATTTAATTTTGAGAAGTGATTTCTATTCTGACAAATCATTGTGTGTATCAAATTTTACCATAATAGTTCTGATATCAGCTACCTGAACTCATTTTTAAATGCTTATAATTAAATGTTTTTTAAAATAAAATCAAAGTAACTCTAACAGTTTTAGTATTTTACTAATGAATATTAGACGTCCAAAGTTATAGGTTTTCTATAGTTACACATTATGCCTTCACTAGACATCATTCATGTTTAATTACAAATTGAAAACCTTTTTTTTTACTGTCAGTGAATTTCTCTTTATATCTTACAAATCAAATGTTTAGTCTGACAAAGAAAAATAATGCTTGACAAGGAATGTCACAGAGACATGCCATTAAATAAGACATTATGTAATTCAACCTTGATAAAGGGCTTTATGCAAAATTCATAACCTCCATTTGAGTCAAGCACTTGTGTATTCATTTATCAGATAAGTACCACCACCTTCAGCAGTCTTTTTTTTATAGCTATGATCTCTGACCTATTTCTCATCTTTTTAAATAACCGTGATAGGAAAAGACTCCCAAATACTTAAAAACATTTTATCCTTAGTGACATTTTATAACCAGTTCGCTATTGAACAGTTGCTGAGTAGACTGTGAGATAAGAGGTACAGAGGAAACTAAAAATAGTAGAATCTAGGGTCAGATTTGCATGAAATTTAATCAAATTTAATCACAGCAGCACCACCTATTGGTAATTTTTTTTCAGTGTAAATTCTAAATAATACTGCTTGCATTACAATATATTGTGAATTAATATTCATATAGTTTCCTTATGCTCAATTCATAGATCATTGCTTAAACAAAGCAATGGTTATCAAGTGTATCTCTTTTTATAATGATAGCTACCTAAATACTTCTCTCTGTATATGACCTTCAGTTTAATATTCTGAACGTACTTAGTGTGTTTTCCTTCTCACTGAATGTTGTGGAGAGGCACATTTCAATGGAAACTCCAGCAGGGGATTTTTTTTTTCCCTTAAAATAATGTTATTTGCTCACTAGTCTATTTTTGAGGGATTGGGTGATTTCTTTTTAGAATCAGAATCAGCGTTTTCTTCTTTTTAAAAAAATGTTATTCCTTTTCAGGTCTAAAGTCATTGTTATCTCTCAGGATGTTAAGTCTGTTGTACTAAGAAATATTCTGACTATAAAATGAGGAAATGGAAGCGAACATAATTGCTTCTGTTAACATAGGGAATAGCATCAGTGACCCTTATTTGTCATACTATAGTTAAACTAAAAGATGAGGCTTGGGAATCTTTCCTGGATGTCCGAGTATGATAAATTATGGTACAAACATTATTAAATATTAAGGAAGATGATGTCAACTGCATAATAATACACACAGGTGTTGCTGGGCATTTTTTAGCACAGAAAGTGGGACTGTCCCATTCTCACACAGAAAGGAAGTAAAAAAATAAATCCAATGATATTTTGTGAGAAAACTCCAAAATGACCTTTAATATTTAAAGGGTGGAGCCACTAAGAATTCTTCAATCTGTGCTGAGCAGATTAGTTTTAATTTAATCATCACAGGATGATTTCATAGACCCATGTATTCCAAACTCACGGAGATGTGTAAATAAAACAATTGTATGTTCTTTTGGATGTTGGAAGTTCCCTAAAATAAAAACAATTTGTTCCACAATTAGAAAATAAATGGTCTATGATGTAAAACAGCTCTTAACACTTTAGAAATTTACTATAGCTGAACTGTAAGCAAAGAACAAGGACAGGCAACTATTTTTTAGATCATTTCCTCTTTTGGTAAGAAAAGGAAAAATCAATAAAATGGTTATAGTACTAGAGTTTGCCGAAAATGGAAAATTACAAGCTAAAAAGAAATGAAATTTGTTGAGAGTAATGACTAAATATGAAAGGCCTTGCTTAGTCCAAGAGCCAGAAAGGCCCGTACAAGGTAATATTTTGTTCAGGTGTTACAAATGCTGGTCGCTACACTGGACATAACATCTGAATGTTTTGTCCGTATATGTTTATGAACACAGAGATCTTTGTTCCCTGAGGAGCTCTTATTATTATACCTCCAAACTACTGAATACTTTTCAAAAAAGGTAAAGCAAAATGACCCACTGTTGCCTGAATTACAGTCCCCTAACATTCACACATTGAAGCCCTAACTCCCAATGTGACTATATTTGGAGACAGGAGATTATTAAGGTCAAATGAAGTCTTAAGGGTGGGGCCCTAATCCACTAGGACTGGTGTACTTAAAAGAAGAGAGACATCAGAGAGCTCTTTCTCTCTGTGAGAGATCACAGAGAAAGACTACATGAGGACACAGTGAGATCGTGGCCAACTACAAGCCAGGAAGAAAGGCCTCACCAGAAACTTTGAACTTGGAATTTAGCCTCCCAAAGCATGAGAAAATAAATTTTTGTTGTTTAAGTCACAAGGTCTATGGTATTTTGTGAGGGTAGCCCTAGTAGACTGATATACCAGCCACACCCATTCTCTCCCCAGTGTATTACTATTTCAGAATTTCTATTTGTGGAAGATACAAACAAATTTAAATTAATTATACATTTCACTTTATTGCCAACTGTTTGTTGGTCCTGAGTTCATTCTGTTGCATCTTGAAAAATATTTTTCCCTTCATCCCACATGTTCAGTTTCATTTCTCTCCTCCCGTATCTTTAGATACAGATGTATATATTGGGTTGTCGGAAAAGTCATGACGTATTTTTTTCCTGTTTTTTGTTGCAAAAATGCGTCATGACTTTTCCGACAACCCAATATTTTATGTCATTTGTATTAATTAACTTTTATGGCTAAAGGGGACCAATGGTTTGCTCCCCAAGAGCTGCATTCTGGGACACTGATTTTAAGCTGGTTATTAGGAAACAAAAGCCTCAGAAAGAACCTTTGACCCTCCCCCCATTTCCTACCTAGGAGATTCAAACAAAAAGCCTGCTTCAGGAAGGCAACCTAAGGATGTTGCCTTAGCCTCATTTGAATTGTGTGACAGATGAGAGGGCTCCAGGCAAGAGTCTGATAGCTGGATCACTCCCTGTGCCCCATTGTTTTCTGGGTTGCCTAGCAAAATTGACCTGCCCTGTGCATTCTGCATTCTGCTGATCCTCAATTACCTACAAATCACCCATCCCCCTTTTGAAACCTAAGCTCCTGTTCTCCCCTTTTCTCCTTTGTCCAAAATGACATATGTACCCAATGTTGCCTCACTGTCTTTGGAATTTTCATGTTTATGTGAATTCCTCGTGCACACATATTAAAAACTGATTTTCTCCTGTTAATCTATCTCTATTAATTTTATTGCTAGCCCAGATACAAGAATTTAGAAGAACGGGAGGAAAATTATTTTTTTAGCCCCCCACTCTGCATAGCACATTATGCTAAAACTGAGTGGCTTCTAGTAACCAATATTTATTATCCCAGAATTTCTGTGGGTTGGGGGCCCAAGCACCACTTAGCTGGGTTCTCTGCTTCACAGTCTCTTACATGTTTATGTGGGGGAGAAAATAACTGTCCTCTATCTTCAAAGTTTTTCTAACTCAGGGGTCAGCAAAATGCGGCTCATGAGCCACATGCGGTTCTTGGAATGCGTCTCATGTTCTAACTGGTCTAATAATCAAATAGGCATGAGGCCAATTAGCAAGAGAAAATAACCAAATTTACTGGGTTGTCAGAAAAGTCATGACGTATTTTTTTCTAGGTTTTTCGTTGCAAAAATGCATCATGACTTTTTTGACAACCCAATAATACATAAATATATATGTATTGGAACCCCACATACATGAGAGAATCAGAGACTCCACAGGAAGGAGAGAGGTTCAGAGACAGAATGGGGGGCTGAGGTACACGAGACATCCCTGGCTAGTGATGAGGGAAGGTGCCTTGGGGGCTTCAAAAGGTCACTGCAGGAGAATAGGAGCAGACTTTTCGTAAACAGAAGTTTGACCTGCCAAATAGATAGATCATTAGAAGTTATCTCTGATAAGCTCTTTGTGCAAGGCCTCTAATTCAGGTTTTTATAGGTAGTTAAAGGGGCAGGGGACAGAAGTCAAGAGAGAGCCTGTGGCTAAAGTTGCCTTTAGTTCAAAACGGTCTGCATACCACACAGGCACATCTTGGGGTGACCTGTCCTGGACCCCACATTTACAATGTCACCTGAAGTCTTAACTAGGGAAGGATCTTCTTCTAAGCTTATTTTTGTTGTTGATGTTGGCAGGATTCAGTTCCTCAAGAATTGCTGGACTTAGGACCTCAGTTCCTCATTAGCTGCTGGCCGGAGGCCACCCTCAGTTCCTTTCCAGGTGGGCGTCTTCACAGAGCAGTTGGCTTTATCAGTGTGTGCAAACTGAGATGCAATGGGTAAAGACTGCCAGCAGGACGGAAGGCCCAGTCCTTTATAATCTAATTATGGAAGAGACACATCTCATTACTTTTTGCCATATTCTATTTCTTACAAGCCTTAGATTTCTCTTACACAGGGGAATGGGTTACCCAAGAGTATGAATATCAGGAGGTGGAGATTACTGAAAGCCATATCAGAAGCTAATGTTATATTGATTATCTAGAGCTATATCTATATCTAAATCTAATCTGTTGTTGTTTGTTTTTCTTAGAAAATCGTACACTGCTATTGGAGGGTATGCAATTTTAGTCTTCATAAATAATATTGTGATATAGATATGGTGTTATTTTTTACAATCCACTTCATCTAATATATATATATATATATTCCTACTTCCCCAGTATAGCTCTCTTTCACTCTGTTTCTCTCTCTCTCTCTCTCTCTCTCTCTCTCTCTCTCTCCACACACACACACACACACACACACACACACACACACCCTTATAGATACAAGGTTCTATTCTCACCATTGTTATTTCAATACACATTCTTTATAATCTATCCATGTTGCTATATATATATATATATATATATATATATATATATATATATATATATTTCATCACTGCCTGCTATACAGTATTGATATGGGAACACTGCTATACCCTTAATGATATAAAGGCACTTACTGATATAAGGTGATGTGTAGGACATATTAGATATTCAATATTTATTGATTGTTAAATAAAATTTACACACACACACACACACACACACACACACACTCACACATTCTTGTGCTGGATAGCTGAAGTACCCAGTTTCCTGCTATAAGAAAAAATTTCAAAACTTGGAAATTTTTGAAATTTTAAAACGAACATGCACTTTAAAAAAATCCCTGATTGATTACATAAAGAAGTTGTGGTATATACATATATACACACAACGGAATACTATTCTGCCATAAGAAAAGTTGAAATAGTGCCATTTGTGACAACATAGATAGATCTTGAGATTATTATGCTAAGCGAAATAAGTCAGACAGAAAAAGCCCAGAGAACCATATGATTTCACTGATATGTGGTATATAAAACTGAAAAAAACAAAAGAACAAGAAAAACAAATGAAGAAACAGAACTCATAGTCACAGACAATAGTTTAGTGGTTACCAGAGGGTAAGGGGGCGGGGGGTGACAGATGAGGGTAAAGGGGATCAAATATAAGGTGATGGAAAGAGAACTGACTCTGGGTGGTGAACACACACTGTGATATATAGATGATGTATTATGAATTGTACACCTGAAATCTATGTAAGTTTGCTAACAATTGTCACATTGATAAACTTTAATTAAAAAAAATCCCTCATTATACATCTGATATAAAATTAAAGTTCCATATTCATTTGATGGCCAACAACACATTTCGAAAGCTGCTTCATTATCTGAAGATAGCACTGAAATCTCCAATTTCTTACTAGATGTCCTGCCAGTATGGTCCAATACCACCTCATGGTTGAAACACACAAACACACACACACACACACACACACACACACACACACACACATTCATGCACACCTTACTGTATTCTATTTTTTATGTTTAGCTACCATGATAGCCTGCTAAAGTGATTCCCTTTCTCTACTCTCACATAAAGTCAAATCCAGATATGCTTCCAGATATATGCAATTCATTCATTTTTCTTTCACAAAATGTTCAACGAGACAAGGGGTTTCAAAATAATTCAGTTTAAAGGGATACAAGATATTGACAAAAGGTTATCCAAAATTCTCATAGTTAAAAGGAGAATGAGTTGGGATAAAAGACTGGCAAATTTTTTATGGGCTTTTGGATCACGATTAATAATAAAAATTACAAGTGGGATATTGGTGACTGGGTCATTCAAGGGCACATTCTCAAGTTTGAGCTTCATTTTTAATCAAGAAAATTGACGTTTCTGATACATTTTTCTCTTCTATTCAATTTTTGGGAAGAAAAAATAGTGTGGCAGGAGATAATTTTTTTATTAGGTCCTTCACTCAGAGATGACAATAAATGACTGCAGGCTGCCTCCTAATTAATTTCCTACAACTTCTAGAATTGGATATTTCTAAAAAAGAAGCAGACATACTATTTTTTTAATCAAACACTTCCTCATAAAATACAATTTTTTCTACCATATTTTGGTCCAAATTATACACTTTACTAGAATCACATTATCTAAGTAAGAGATGGATATCACATTCTGCTAACAAAAAATTAAGAATAAGTGACCATAAATTATGTCAAATAGAACACAAATATTGACAGTTATGGGTACCTAGTCCTAACCCTAGGTTGTGGCCATTCATGAAATTGCTAAAGACAGTCTTTTTGTTTTTAAGTTTATTCTCTTTTTTTTTTTTTTTTTTTAAGCTGAGCCATCCTGCCACCTGTTGGCAGCTCAGCGGCAGCTCAGCTCAGGCTGGTCATCGAACTGCAGTTGCTCAGAGCTCAAACTCTTGAGCGAGCCCTTAACTAACAGAGCCACTCAGCCAGCCCTTATTCTCTTAATTCTTGAATGGTCACTTGTGTGAGAATGGAACCCTCTCTGTCTATGAAGGTGTAAATCTAATGTGAAAGGGCATCCCATTTCTATAGCCTATATATTTTGGATTCAGCTACATTGAATAAATTTTTCTTTCCCAACTAAGACTGTTTCTGGTGTTCAATGATTTTCTGTATTAATAAAGAATCACACTGAACTTTTTTTGAAGCTAAGTCAATTTTTTCCAAGTATTTAATTTTTTAGTAACTTTGATCTCTCTTTTTTTAATGAGTATGTATGCTTTAACATAACCATTCTTTGCTCTCAAAATTTAATTCAAGTCATTTTGCATGAGTACATTCCACCAAACACCCTATATAATAAGCATGAAATGCTAATTCCTTATAATTTTGAGGCAATTTCCATGTTATATTGTTATTATGTTCTTGCAGGCTAATTAGTAATTATATTTAAATTAGGGTTCTAGAAAATGTTACTTACCCTGGAGAAAAAAAAATTATCTTTAATTTCCTTGATACTTTTTTTTTCCACTTAGGTATTTTATAATTCATTTACATAATATTCAAGACCAGTTTGGCTGCTGTAATACTGTACTTGGGACACAATACATTAAATTCTTAGTAATATTAATATTAAGCGAATATATTAAAAAGTCACCAGCCTGGAAATAATTGTCCTTTCCTTTCACTCCCCAGATCCAACTCACAAAGATAATGCAAAATATGTCTTACCAAGGAGGAACACAAAAATCCAAATTGTTATTACATTGTTTATTTAGATTTTATTTATTGATATTTGTCTTTCTGGGCAGGTCTTCCTTTCCCAGAAAGATAAGCTTGATGAAATCAGAGACCGCGTGGATTGTATTGACTGCTCTTTCTTCTGCAACATTATAGGAACACATTAAATATTAAATAAATAAATAAATAGAGAAAGCAGTTTTAATTGTTAAGCTCTGTGTCTGTTAATGTTCTCACTGTTATATGCTCTTCTAAAAAAGGAAGTTTTCCTAGTTAGAAAGCCTGTGTAACAAATGAGTACAAAAATCCCACCATTCTAACTAGAGTCTTCGGAAAGAACCTAAGATTTCCTAGGAAACAGTGGCAAGGAAGAGATGATCATGGAAGCCATGTTGTGTAGGTATAATTTGAGCACTATCCTTATGACTCCCTTCTCTTCCAGTGTTTTGTGTCTGAAGCAATTCAAATGAGCTGATTTTATATTTAAAGGAAAGAGTTAACCTCATGGCACTCTCATAATTGTGGGTTGAAGGTTTCCACCTAGGGACATTCACGAGCAGACCTAAGAAAGTAATTTAGTTGATTATAGATAATTCATCCTGACAAATGACATTCTATGACAAACTGAGCTGCCTAATCTTATTGTAGGCAGCACACACTTGCATGTAGGCAGATAACAAAGCAAAGGGGCATGTTCTCGCCTGTGTACCAGGAGGAGCCTACTGCCAGCTTCACTCTTGGTGCCCATGGTAGGCAGGCCCTTAGGGTCCTAGCACAGGATAAAACTCAGGCAGTTTCTGTAGGCACAGCCTCTCTCATGTCAAAGAAAGGAAAAATGATGAAATTAATATTTCTGTAATTATTCAGCTGGAGAGTTGGCCGTTGTCATGGTATTGCAGTCATATGGTAGGAATAGTTTGCGTAGGCCCTATCATTAAGATCAAATCCCATCTTAGTCTGCAGCTCCCTTGAAGATCATGCTGCAGTGGAGTCCTGCTGAGGGACAATGTTCCGTGGCATTTCCGCATGTCCTATGTCAGCTTTTGTTTTTGAACTAGCTTCTCGAGATTGTCCATAGAGCAAGCAGCCTTGGGAAATACGAAGAGGGTATCCTTCTGGGGCAAAGGGCAGTTTGGTCCCTGACCAAGATGGTAAAGATAATGTCTTCCTCTGGGATACTGGTTGGACAGGTTTTCTGACAGAGCTTTACAAGAGTTGGGTTTCTAAGCTCAGTGTCTTTGGTCATGATGCACGCGTTCTAAGTAGTAAGTAGCACCTACAGGTGTCTACATCCACTTCCTCTGTGGGACTTGGGTGGGGCGTGCAAGGGAACCCATGCAAACAGAAAGCTTATGCACTCTGCTGTACTATGAATAATAAAATCCTTTGTCTTATATTCCATACACCCATTTCTGTTGCCATCTCTCTGAAGCTGCAGCAGGCTAATTTGACAGCTTTCAAGTAAGGTAAAATATCAGACCTTCTCAATCATCTGTCTCATGTTTGAAAACTGTGCCATGTAGAGCAGATAAAAAATGCAAAATGCCTCATCAGAGATATGTGTTTCAGCTCTGTCTTGGGCATGCCTCTTCTTATATAGATTTCTTTTTATTATCTATGAAACTGAGCACAGTACTGGTCATTATTATCACTTCAGTATAAGTAAAATCAATTGGTGATTGTATACAATTCCATACAATTTTAGCTGTAACCCCATCCCTTTTTTCTCATTCAGGTAAATATAGAGGTGGTGGTGATTAAGTGAAAAGAGAAGTTATTAGTAACAGTCTTAAGTTGTTTTTATCAATATACTTAAAAGAAAAGTAAGTAGATCAAAATCCAATGTTCTAAGGATTTCTAGGAACAGACTACTCGTAACTGACCTTGTAGCTAGTTATGCCATAAGCCACAAGAGTTCCATTGAAAACAGGTGGATGAGGTAATATATAAGGTTTCTGCCAAGACTACACTTTCTCTGTGCACTGGTCTGTAGTAGAAATGTATGAAATCATCATTTTCATAGTATAGCAGCAAATATACCTCTCTTTGTACTTAATTTGCTACCAAGAAGTGAATTAATCACTGGCGCACATCTGGATTATTTTTGTAGTTAATGCCAAATACTTTAAGTCCCAGTTTTCTTTTTTAAAATATATGTGGAAGTCATGAGACAGAGCCTCATTAATATCATATATTTTTTCATAAATAGTCATTTCTTAAAGATTTTATAACTGGGACCTACATTGTGTCACCTCAACAGTTATGCAAATCCTGAGATCCTCCTCTATGATTGAAAACTAAAGAGAATACAATTTCTATGTTGGTCTTTAGATGAGTGATAGGGGTAAAACACAGTGGGCAGTACACAAAGAAGTCAGTTGAAGATGGATTAATGGCTACAGCATGACCTTGATCTATATACCATATTTCCCCATGTATAAGACGCACCCTTTTTTGAAAAATTTGGCATCTAAAAACTGGGTGCGTCTTATACAGTGGTAGTAGATTTTTTTACTTGCATTTTCCACTGAGGACGAGGCAATATATGAAGATAGTGATTTGTCATCAGACACAGATGGGGACAAACTAATGGTTGGGAGTTTTGACAGTGATGAGGAGTTGTATGAATTTTATGATGAATAAAACTTGAGTTCAATAACTTTACATAATACATTTTTTTTTCAAATTTTGGACCCTCAAATTAAGGTGTGTTCTTATACATGGGGAAATACAGTACATATTTAAACATAGGAATCACTATGTCAGTTATAATTTTTGGAATAATAGAATTATAAGATGAAAAAGATACTGAAAGTTGAGGTTTGGAAAAAAAACAGTCACTCAGTTCGAAATGATACATGTATCTGTATGCTAATTTATTCCTTGAACAGTGATTATATCTTCAAAAAACCAGTTAGCTATGGCAATACATTTACAGAATGTATGTCAAATTATGAAGAATATGAATTTTGTTTCTTTTAAGAGAAATTGTAAAGCTATGCTATGTAGTCAACATATAGTTTTTAATAATGAAATGGGTCTGCTGAAATGTCAAATCTGTAGTATAGTCCATGTCAGATAAAATAGGAAGTTTAGCTCTCAGTCTGACAAATATGAAACACAAATGAAACTTGTGGTGACCTAGAACATATAGGAGAAGATATCAATAGTCTCTCTGCAAGTGAATATAATTCATCATATTTTAAACGATTAAAATTTTCTAATGCACCAAATGTACCTCAATGTGATTGCATAACACTGAAATTAGGGCCAATTTGTAACTCTGTGTGTGTGTGTGTAAAGTTGAAATACAGAAAGAAAATCTCTATAGAATTTTTCTCTTTGATTGTGACTTAGCAATAATGCTTTGAATATTCTAAAAGCAACAGCTTTCTTGCCCTGGCTGTGTCACCCACCAGAAGTTATCGAGAACCCGAAATTAAACTGGGTCCTATAGAATTCAAAGCCTAGTAAAAACAGAACTTTTCCTCATGCTTTGAAAATCTTCTCTTCCATGATTAGCTGTTACCTACTTCATGGATATCTACTTAAAATTTTTGATATTAATAATATCTTTAAAAAATATACATGCCCAAATTTTGCAGAAAGAAGCGGATCAGTGAGCTGTGTCCCATCGCTGAAATGGCTCCCTTACACTCATCTCTCTCTCTCCTCCTGTCTGAAAGGACAATGTCCGTGGCACAAGCAGACCAAGTATGTCATCTTCGCTTTCAGTTGCTAGCTGATCTAACTTTTATAAAAAACACCTACTCAGGCTACATATTTTCAAATCCATTAACCTAAAATGAAGGCTATTTGTCATTGTTATTCTTTCTGTTTGTTTTATATATTTTTAAAAAATTCATTTACATGTGGATAAAGTTAAGAGCAACTAATTCCCAGAAGGTTTTAAACCCTGTAGTTTAATAACAGGCACATTAATGTCAAGCATGAACAAAGAACAAGGAACTGGCATTTGGAAAACAAGAATATTGAAACACCCGCTCATCGCAATGAGGAAAAATGATAGTTCATGTGTAAATTCTAGCTTCCCAATCACCCACTAACAGACCATTACAGATACACATTTTAGCAGCATTGTTCTAAGTTGCTGAATAGGCCCAACCATTGAACCACATGAAATGAGGAGTGTTTTCCTAAATCAGCTGGCAGCCTTTCAAAGGGTTCAGTGCCATGTTTGGCACTCCCCTTAATGTGCAGGGCACGATGAGGGTTCTCATCACTAAACACAATACCGGTGACGTGAATACACTTGCTTACATCTCAGCCGAGGTTTCTAGTACCCTGTTCTCCAACTGGATCTTAGGAAGAGTTGTTACCTAACAATAGCAACACAGGGTATGGAATGTCCTCAACAGTACGTAATAGCAACATGTACCTCTTAGCAGGCACTCAGGCTTTTTTTACATATAGAAGGTGCCAAAATAATGTATAGAAACTTTAAGAAAGGAAAAAAAAACTATTAAAATTGTAATGCTCAATATATACCGATAACAAAAGATGTGTACAAGTCATGTGTATACATTTTTTTGGCACTCCCTGTATAGGAATAGAACCACTGCTCAAAGATATTTTGTTTTCATTTTGTTGATTATGCTGTTTCCCTTGATTAGATAATAAACCTGGCATCAGACAGAATTCTCAGGAAGAAAATGCCTTATCTTCCATTTTAAACGATAGCTTGTTTTCTAAAATAGTACTTTTGTGTTCTCTTTTTATCTCCCAACTATGATAACACAGGGCTCTTGTTCTGAACACTACTTTTTACTTCAATGAAATGAAGCTTAGTATCTTACTGATCAAGGCATTTTGTGTTTCCCAAGAAAACTTACATAACACATAAAATATATATTTATGCCTTATTTTGTTCTAAGAAAATATAATTACAAAAATACAAATAATTTAACAATATGAAAAATGCTAAAAATAATGAAGAAAGACAAAACACAGGCAACCTAAAAATAGGAAAGAAAATGGTGCTTGGAGATTATCAACAAATTGCATTTTATGGACTATTACAGACATATATAATAGGCTAACATTTGTTACCAAGTTTTCTAACAGCCACTAGGAAGAGGTAAACCCACTATTTCATAGAGTTGATTAAATAAAACCAAAATTAATGGAAAGCCTAATTATTCATGAATCTGAGAAAAGGCATAAATGCTTCCTAAGGATCCTTATAGGTAGGCATTTCATAATGTGTTATATAAAACTTTCACAACATATTGACAATTTAGTATAACTTAAAAAAAAATTTAAAAAAAGGGAGGCCCTAAAGGCCCAAGCTCAGTTTTTATTGCTAGAAATGCACTTAAATAGTAGTTTCTGAAGATAATGGCTCTAAAACTGATGTAGATAAATTGAGTTAATATTTATGGATGGAAACAGGGATATGACTGTCTATTCGTATATTTCACATCTTTCACCATAGGAAGAGTTTTTACATGGTGTTCTATTACTACCTTTTTTGTTTTTACTTAGGATGACAGTTTTCCCAGGACTTCCGGTTTTAGCACTAACAAGCCTTCATCCCTGCATCCCTGGGATTCTTAAGTCTTAGGCAAAAAAGGATGGTTGCTCACATTAGCAGTGACCAGGAACAAACTGTGATCTTTGACTGGAATGTTCTTCCTAGTGTTTCATTTTTATCATGTACCATCAAACCACTATTCTGTAAACTTTTACTGAGATCCCAGTAGTGATTCTTTATATCATCACCACCTGTGTTTTCATAGGCTTTAGCTTATAAAGCTGTTGAGCACTTGTTTCATTCTGTGTCTCCATATGTAACTCCATCTGGCTGAGTTCAAGTACCATGTTGTACCTTTTGAACTCCAGGGAGCATTTTGCACAGAAAAAATGTCTCACAGATCTTTGATATAACAAATTCCACTCATTAATTCATTCTAGAGTGTATTTATATTTTACATGTATTAAGAGCTAATCTGATTAAAGCATTTTTGGAAGAGCTGGCTGAACGAGTTGTATAATCTATGACTCTGCATAGCTCTGGCCTTGCAAGTTATTTTTCCTTTTAAAACGCTCAGGAGACTGAGTGCTATAATTTGAACTTGTGAGATAAATATATGCAGATGTAGGATGAGCTAGGAATCCATAGCTAGTACTATATGGCAATGTATATAGGATGAATGCCACCATGTTAGATAATACATACTATAGAGATAGGATAGTGAAAAATTGCCTCAAGACATATATTAGGCACTGACTTCTAGAAAAAACAAGATAGTTTCTTGTGAAGCATTTGGGGCAAGAGGATTTGAACAAAAGCAAATGTTTAGAATGCATGTTTCCAAACAGAACCAGAAACCATATCTGGAAATACAAACATATAGCGCACAACAATATGAAAGAACAAGGATTCAATCTTAAGTCCTCGTAAGCCAGGTAATGTATAAGTAAATTAACTAATTAATAATTGGAGGCAGTGGAAACTGGAATGAAGGATATAGGAAGAGTTTCCTGATTTTTAATTATAAGTTCAATAAAATTTACATTAGGAAAGTATTTTCCCCTAAAGTATGTTTTCCTTAATGTCTAATTTATATTAAGAAAGTATTTCTTTCAGCTTTGACTTATTTATCAAATTGATTCAGTAAACTTTGAGTATCTGCTATATGCTAGACAAAATGCTGGGTTCAATAAATGCAAAGCTAAGTAAAAAGGTAGCCTATTTGGATGAAGCAGAGGTAGTAATAAAAACATACACTTATGAGGTACTTCCATAGTGCTCAAGGAATATACACATGATGACTTATGTAATTTTTATAAACAGAGATAGATTTTTGAGATAGTTATCACTGTTGTACTCTTTACACACTTGAAGACACTGAAGCATAGAAAGTTAAGTAATGCAAAAAAGTTTACCTAGCTTTTAAGTGGTAGAGCCAGGATTTGACCCAGATAGTTGAGTCTCAGAGCCTGCCTACGCTCTTAATCACAATACCATGTTGTTATGAGTTAGTAAGTATGTACAATATAGTATTATTTGTTTCCATGTGAGAAGCATATAAAATAGATCACTATAAAATACATCGAAGTGCAATAGATATAACTTGACAAATTATGACAGCACTAGACCTCATTGTAGAGGATTTAAAAGTCATAGTTTGTATCTTGGAAATTAAACAGCCCAGGCCCAATTTAAAGAATGTAATAGCTACCCAACTCTATTTGTTGTAAACATGCAGGCACGCAGGTCTAGTATTACCAGATCATCTCATTTTGAAAGAGAAGGTGGAAATTCATGTTTTTATATCAATTCTTCTTGTTTAAATGTGGGAAATTAAATTAAATTAAAATTAAAATTAAATGTCTCTTAAGTACGACTGGAGAATGTATCTGTAACATGGAAACAGTACACAAAGAACCAGTTTGTATCCTCTAAGAGAGATGGTACAAGCATATGTTTATATGTGTGTTGGTAGAAGGGCTAGAGGTTAGAGTGAGATTGGTTACATCTGTGGATCCTGTAAGTAATATTATGCAGGGATTTTATTTTCCTCACCAGCAAATACGTAATTTTTCCTTATGGTACACTGCTTTAGATAAGAATAATGATCAACTTGAATTTTGTAAGGGTCAACCTGGTCACAAGATAAAGAATATACTTGAAGAATCTGGAACTAAAAGCAAGGAAGTCATTTTTGAGATTATTGCAGTGGTATGGGGAAGAGAAATGGGGACATGAGCTAAGGCAGTAATTTGAAATAACAGCAATAGAAAATTTGCTTCATCAAAATTAAAAACTTTTTAAATTAACAGATGTTATGGTTGAAAGGGTACATCAGAAACATGAAAAGACAACCCACAAAAGGAAGGCATATTTGCAAATCATATATCTGATTAGGGACTTGTACCTAAAATATTTAAAGAACTCTTATAACTCAATAATAAAAAGACAAATAACTCAATGAAAAATGGACAAAGGATCTGCTTAAACATATCACCAAAGGGGGGGGGGAAGGCCAACATACATGCTCAACATACATAAAAATATGCTCAACATCACTGATCACCAGGACAATGCAAATCAGAAGCATTACATAAATTTCACAAATAGAATGGCTACAGTGAAAAAGACAGACAATTAAAAAGTGTCAGGGAGGATATGGGAGAAATTCAAATCCTTCTATATTTCTGGTGGAAAAATAAAATGGTGAAACCAGTTTGGAAAATTTAGCTGTCCCTCAAATGCCAAATATAGAATTATTAATTATATATTTGAGATAAATAAAAATATATGTCCACACACAAACTTGTATAAGAATGTATACAGCAACATTATCCACAACAGCCAAAAAGTGGAAACATAGCAATGTTTATCAACTAATGGGTAGATGAACAAAATGTGGTATATCCAACAACATAATATTGATTCAGACATAAATAGGAAAGACGTACTGATACATTCTAACATATGAAACCTGGAGACATTACTCAAACTAAGTAATTTATAAAAAATTACATATCATATGATTCGATTTCATTTATATGAAATATCCAGAACATACACATCTAGAGAGACAGAAAATATATCAGTGATTGCTAAAGGCTGGGGCAGAGGGGATAGGGAGTGACTGCTAATGCTACAGGATTTCTTTTGGGGGTGATGAAAATGATCGAAAATTGATTGTGGAGATGGTTGCATAACATTGTGAATATATTAAAAACATTGATTTGTATACTTTAAAGGGATGAATTACACTGTATGTAAACTGTATCTCAATAGAGAGCTTAATAAATAAATAAAGATGGTTTTGAGAGTTGTTAAGGAAGTTAAAACTCCCAGAGGTAAGTCACTGATTACAGATTTTGAAAGACAAAGGAGTCTAAGATGACTACCAGCTTTTTTGAAAGTAGGTGAACAAAGGTCCTACACTCTAAGACAAAGAATATACGAGGAGGCACAAGAAAAGTTGGGCTTGATTTTTCAAGGTCTTCGATATTCTTAAATTCTTAAAAGAACTATCTTCGCATAGTCTTCTAAATACTGTCTTACAGCCATTGTTTTGCTTTGATTTCCAATTTACAACACCTGGTTAAATAGCTATTTAATATGACATTTTTTATTATTCTTAGGGTTAGTCACAAGTGGTGGCACTGTCATTTAAAATCTTTATGATAAATGGAATTTTGGAAATATCTTTTAAAAATAGACTATAGATAATATTTTGTGTAATTTAATTCATGATTTCTGATAGATACAATGCCAAATATTTTACTCAACCTTTAGAAAGCTTAAGCTGAAAGTTTAATGAAGATATAACTAGATTCATATTGCTTTACCAGCACCTGACATTATAGGCCTTCTGTTTTCAACATTTAATTCCAGTGTTACTGCTTCAAGTCTTGCTAAGTCACTTTCAATTGTTTGTCCTCTTTCTCTCCTTCAGATGAATATAGAAACAGCAGTTATGAGCTTTCTCTTGAGATTTCTCATGAAAAGATCTAGAGATAAAAAGGACTCTTGTCGTTCCATAATTCCTTTTTTAGCAAAGTTTTCTAAATGTTAAAGTAAAACTTTCAATGCATTTCTGTGATAGACCAGTGAAATTGATCATTTTCCCTTCCCCTTGGTGGTTACATGTTCTCCAATGACATATGGAAGGTAAGTAAAATAGTCTTTAAAGACATTTAACTTTAATATATCAGGCCTTAGCTCAAAGAAAAAGTATCATACTAGTTAAAAGAAAATTCCACGGAGAAGAACAATAATAGAGACATGATAATTTTTTAATATAATTTAACAAATGAAGATTATTCAGTTATTAGTGGATAACTAACTTAGAATATACCACTTACATGGAATAATTTTCTTCCCACAAACCACCTAAGTGTTATTCAGAGCTCATGCAGTTAGCAGAACAGGTATCAGAGAAAGGCTGAAGAAAAATCAGATAAGAAGCTACTTTGCTTAAATAAATGAGTTTGCTGCTAGACTTTCACTACCATATCTACGCCATTATTTCCTAATATAAATAAACCCTGTATTTTCCACATTAGTTTTTCCCCAGGACACTAGGTGTTCAGTGAAAATATTGGCAAATACATTTCAAATGTAGTAAGATAAAATAAGCCAGAAAATAAAAGGAGGGTCTCCCTAGTTGTAGCCACTTATATTTACAATCTGCTATGTGGTTAGGCACAATTTCTCCTCTGTATATTTGAGACTGCAGTGCAATAGCCAATGTAGCCTGAAATTGTTGGCTACCAGAAGAAGTACAAGCTTGGTGGGTAAGTCCATATGTTTTGAAGTTATCTAACCTTGGTCTGAATTTGCTAACTATGTGATCTGGGACAAGTTGCTGAATCTCCCTCCTTTATAACCTTATATTTAAAATATTGATAATAATTTTATTTCTTCTTTATATCTTTCAGAATGCTTAGAAAACAATGTTTATTCCCTATCCATGGTTATGATGTGTGATCAAACAATATGGTTTATGTTTAAATTTAAAAAAAGTTATTATAGTAAAAGACACATTGCTATTAATCTCCTTCAAAATACTTCCTCTCACTTTAGACACACTCCCATCATTTAGACACACATCCCATCATTCTTGTCACTTTCTGAAGCAGTTCTGGAAGTCCTCTTTCGTGAGTGTCTTTAGTTGTGCTGTCATGGCTGCTTCGATGTCCTGAATCATTTTGATTTTGGGGAAGAGCCAGAAGTCACATGGTGCCAGAGCTGGTGAATAAGGTAGATGAGGACACACAATAATGTTTTTATTTGACAGAAATTACCATATATCAGAAGTGATGTGTGACATGGAGTGTTGTCATGATGAAGGATGATTTACAGTAGACTTTAAAACACACCTTTTCTCAACCATAGTTCACACCCAACTGACTGCACCAAACAAATTGAAACTTGTCACACACTGTTACTAAGATTACATGTGCCACTTCCCATGTTGAAGATCCCTGCCTTTCCATTGAGTTGCATTTGGCAGTAGCATCCACCATAGTTTTTTATCACAACGTAATCACGCATCACTCTGTGTCACACATCGCTTCTGGTATATGGCAATTTCTGTCAAATAAAAACATTACAGTGTGTCCTCATCCACCTTATACACTGGACCTGGCACCGTTCAACTTCTGGCTCTTCCCCAGAGTTAAAATGACCATGAAAGGTGAACAGTTTGAATCAATTCAAGACATCAAGGCAGCCATGACAGCACAACTAAAGATACTCACGAAAGAGGACTTCCAGAACTGCATTAGAAAGTGGCAAGAACAATGGGATAAGTGTGTTTAAAGCGAGGGGGAGTATTTTGAGGGGGGTTAATGGCAATGTGTCTTTTACTGTTATCATTTTTTAAAATTTAAACATCCACCATATTTTTGGATCATACCTCATATTTTAGTTTAAGTATCATGGATGTATGTTGTATAAGAGTGATGTGAAGTATTAAAAATAAACATCAGTTTTAATTAATATAAAAGGAATGTATTAAATTAGTGAATTTAGTTTAACGAGGAGATGCTGGAAGACTTAGGGGGAACAATCATAAAATAATAAAGAATGGACCACAGGATATTTACATTATTAAAGCCACAATAAGATTGATTCACTTATTTAAGCAATACCCTTAAAGACAATGTGATAGACTAATGAAACTTAATTCATGTTCTACGTGCATTAGAAAACATCATGATCATAAAAGGAGAGATCAAAAGATACATAGAAACAAATAATGAAAATATATGTATCAAAAATTTGGGGATCAAGCCAAAGCAGTACTAAGAGGAAAATTTATATTACAGGCCTATCTCAAGAAACAAGAAAAATCCCAAGTAAACCACCTAACATTACATTTTAAAGAACTAGAAAAAGAACAAATGAAGCCCAAAGGCAGCAGAAGGAAGGAATTAATAAAAATTAGAGTAGAATTAAATGAACTAGAAAAAGATAATAGAAAAAAATTAATGCAACAAAGAGCTGGTTCTTTAAAAAGATTAATAAAATTGACAAAACCCTAGCTAGGCTCACTAAGGAAAAAAGAGAAAAGACACAAATAAGTAAAATCAGAAATGAAAGAGGAGAAGTTATGATGGGTACTACAGAAATACAAAGGGATCACACAAAAAAAGGCTATATGCCACCAAATTAAAAAATCTAGACAAAATGGACAAGTTCTTAGAAATATATATCCTTCCTAGACTGAATTACAAAGAACTGCAAAATCTAAATAGACCGATCAACAGTAAGGGAATTGAAACAATCATCCAAAACCTCCACAAAAGTCCAAGACCAGATGGCTTCATTAGTGAATTCTACCAAACATTCAAACATAATTTAATGCCTATCTTTCTCAAATTCTTCTAAAAAACTGAAGACAAGGCAATACTTCCTAATTCATTTTATGAGGCCTACATTACCCTGATACCAAAACCTGGTAAGGATAACACAAAAAAGAAAACTCAGACCAATATCTCTGATGAAAACAAATGCAAAAATCCTAAACAAAATACTCACAAATCAAATACAATACATTAAAAAGATTATATATCACAACCAAGAGGGTTTTAATCCAAGGGTACATGGATGGTTCAACATACGCAATCAATCAATGTGATACACTACATAAACAAAATAAAAAATAAAAATCATATGATCATATCAATAGATGCAGAATAAGCATTTGACAAGATACAACATCCATTTATTAAAACACTTAATAAAATGGGAATAGAAGGAAAGTCCCACAACATAATAAAGGCTGTATATGACAAACTCTCAGCTAATATCATACATGATGGTGAAAAACTGAAAGCTTTTCCTCTAAGATCAGGAACAAGACAAGGATGTCCTCTCTTACCACTGTTATTCAACACAGTTTTGGAAAACCTAGCCAGAGCAATCAGGCAAGAGAAACAGATAGATAAATAAACAATGCATAAATAAATAAATAAATAAATAAATAAATAAATAAATAAATAAATGTCATTCAAATTGGAAATGAAGAATTCAAATTTTCACTTTCTGCATAAGACATGATTTTTTATATAGAAAACCCTAAGGACTCCCCCAAAACCTATTAAAAACAATAAACAGACTAATTTTGAAGGATATCAAATCAATGTAAAATTCATTGTGTTCCTATATACTAACAATGAAATTTCAGAAAAATAACTGAAAAATAAATCAGTTTGCAATTGCTACAAAAAGGATAAAATGCCTGGGAATAAACTTAAAGGATGTGAAGAACCTATACACTGAAAACTATAAGACATTATTAAAAGGAATTGAAAAAGACAAAAAGAAATGGAAAGATACTCTGTTTCATAGACTGGTGAAATCAGTGTAGTTAAAATGGCCATATTACCAAAGCAATACGGATATTTAATGCAATCCCCATGAAAATCCCAATGGCGTTTTTTAAAGAAATAGGGCAAAAACATCATCAAATTTGTATGGAATCAAAAAGACTTCAAATAGTCAAAGCTATCTTAAGGAAAAAGAGCAAGGCCAGAGGTATCACGTTCCCTGACTTCAAACTATAGTACAAAGCAACAGCAATTAAAACAGCATGGTATTGGCAGAATAACAGACACACAGACCAATAGAACAGAATTGAGAACCCAGAAATAAACCCACATATATGTGGGCAGATAATTTTTGACAAAGGAGTAAAAAATATACAATGGAGGAAAAAAAAGTCCTCTTCAATAAATGGTGCTGGGAAAATTGAAAAGCCATGTGCAAAAGAATGAAACTAGATTGCTATCTGTCACCATACACCAAAATAGATTCAAATGGATCAAAGATCTAAATATAAAACCTGAAATAGAAATGACATAGAAGAAATCACAGGTACTAAAGTTATGGATTTGGGATTTAGAGAGGATTTTATGAATTTTACCCGAAGGCAAGGAAAGTAAAAGCAAAACTAAATGAATGGGGGTATTTCAAACTAAAAAGCTTCTCCACAGCAAAAGAAACCATCAACAAAACAAAGAGACAAAGAACTGGATAGGAGAATATATTTGCAAATAACACCTCAGAAAAGGGGTTAATAAACAAAAATATATAAAAAACTTATACAACTCAACAACAAAAAAAATCCAATTAAAAAATGGACAGAGGACATGAACAGACACTGCTCCCAAGATAACATACAAAGGGCCAATAGACATAGGTAAAGATGCTCAGCTTACTAGCTACTAGGGAGATCCAAACCAACACCACAATGAGATACCAACTCACACATTTTAGAAAGGCTGTAATCAACAAGACAAGTAATAACAAGTGTTGGAGAGGCTGTGGAGAAAAAAGGAACCTTTATACACTACCAGTGGAAATGTAAACTGGAATAGCCTCTATGGAAAACAGTATGAAGTTTCCTCACAAAAATAAGAATAGAATTACATACAACCCAGCAAGTCCTCTTCTGGGTATCTATCCAAAAAATCTGAAAACATTTATCTGTAAAGATATGTACCCCTGTGCTCACTGCAGCAGTATTCATGGTGGCCAAGACATGGAAACAACCGAAGTATCCTTCGATGGTGACTGGATAAAGAAGTCACACACACACACACACACACACACACACACACACACACACGGAATATCACTTGGTCATAAGAATAAATACTGTCATTTGTGACAACATGGATGGATCATGAAATTATTATGCTAGCAAAATAAGTCAGACAGAAAAAGTCGAGAACCATACGATTTCACTCATTTGTGGGATATAAAACTGAAAGCAACAAAGGAACAAGATAAACAAACAAAAACTCATAGACACAAATAGTTTAGTGGTTACCAGAAGGTAAGGGGGAATGGAGGTGGTAGAAGAGAGAAAAGGGGGTCAAATATATGGTGACAGAAAAAGAACTAACTTTGGATGCTGAACACACAATATATAACATACAGGTGATGTATTGTAGAATTGTTCTCTTGTAACCTATAATTTTACTAACCAATGTTACCCCAATAAATTCAATAGAAATAAATTAAAAATAATAATGACAAATGTAAGAAACAGGCAGCTATTATATCAGAAATTAATCTATTACCATTTTTTGTAAACTGTATGATTTTTAATTTTTAATTTTTAAATTAAATTTATTGAGGTGAAAATGGTTAGTAAAATTACTAGGTTTCAAGAGTACAATTTTATCATATGCATCTTTATATAACATTGTGTGTGTAGGTTTTTATTCTGAAAATAAATTAAAACAAATAGTTTTTAAAATTATGTTTAAAGCAATTTTAATCACTCAGATAAAGTTTTTTGTTTTATTGACATTTAGCGTCCTTTCAAACTGTAAAATTATTTACAAACTCAAGGTTAGAGACATACTATTTAGTCAAAATAGTCCTTTTCCAATGTCACTTCAGGTTTTACAGTGAACCATGGAAGAACACATATTGCTTTGTCTGAAAGGGATTTTCCTGACATTAGCAACAGTGACATACTTTAAAAAAAAAAAGTAATCATGAGATAGCTATGTAGTACATGGCCATATAATTCGACTGGCCTTTGGAAAAACCAAACCTGATTTATTTGGTGACTGGATCCTATAATCCTTTTTATGATACAACAGTGAAAAAATTTTCATGCAAATGAAACAGTGAGTTTTCATAGTTGAATTATATGATTTATCTGTCACTATTTATGGAAAAGAATGGAGTTTGGGGTGCTTGAGAAGTAGACAGTAGTTGGGGTCATAAAAGGATGCATTCACATGCAAACTAAAGAAATGTATTAGAACCATTTTGGGATTTTGCATATATAATGAATCTTATGTTTATCAGGGAGATAACAGTACAAATAATTAAATGGATGTAACACTTAATGCTAGCTTTCACCAATTAACTTATTTTCCCTGAAAAGTTATCCTGTATATTCCTAGCTTCTCTTTCCCTTAGAAGTGGCCACGTGACTCAGTTGTAGTAAATATGATGTGAGCAAAAATGTTATGCAGCACCATCACTCTAGGTTTTCCCAAAACAAACAAACAAAAATATTTCCAAAATATTTTCTGTACTCTTTCATTCTTAGCAGTTATGAATGTGGATGCTGACTTTGAAAGCTATGCATTAAAGATGATGATCCCATAAGTCTGTGCCCCTGCATGACTTTTTGGATCAGATGTCCTCCATCTCCCTGGAAACATCTTGGAATACATATATATGAAAGATAAACTTACATTATAATTGATCTGCAACCCATATGTAGATTAACTGTTGGACAGCTAACATAACCCTACTAGTACAACAGTCTTGCAATACCATTGTTCTACCCAATGGTTATTACTGCAGGGAGGGTGATCACAAGACTCAGTACCTTTGGACCTTATTATTCAATTATTCTTGTGAATTGTCCCATATTGCAAGTACTTTTGCAGTTGTTGTCCTTGATTTTTTTTCTGTTTCTTATTGTCACCATGGAGAAAAGAGTCCACCCAATGAATTTAGCTATGTGAGAAATAATTTGCAGTGACCCTGACACGGACTTTCTCACTGAATAATATTCTTGGTTTACCCTGCCATGTTAAAATTATGTCAAAGATCTTTGACGTAAAAAGTATAGCAGAATACTTTTACATAGACACTGGAGTAACTTGCTGACAATATTTGATTTGTTAAGGCCTTTCTTCACCTGATGACCTGATGGGTTTTTGTGAGCATCTTCTTCCTATAGAATGTGATCTTGCTTATCAAACTACTATTCTGAAATAATTGATCAACTGGAACAGTACCAACAATGCCTGTGTGACACTGGGTGTCACCTACTGCCTAGATCCCCCACGCCACACAATCTGTCATATTGAACCTTGTTTGATATCTACCTCTGCACAGAAATAATCAGGATAAGCTTTTCATGGCAATTTGAAAAGTAGGCAATAATCTGTTGAATGTCTTTTAAGAGTCAGCTTATTATTAGGTATATATATCATCAGTATTCTTCTCAGAATAACCCCCTCATTCTCACAGGCTCCTATTTCTAAAGTTTAAGATTCCAAAAATTGTGTACAATTTGATCAATTGTGACAAAATTTCAAATTATGACAGAAATATTTTAGTGGGAGGGATAATGGGGGAGAGATGTTACAAATTCTAAGGAGTGTTGAATGATTAATATCTACACTCTATGAAGCTGGGCTGTGAACTATTATAGTTTAAATACTATAATGATAATAATAGCAATAATTTATAATTTTAACTTTATATTGAAGTGCAAAATAAATTTTAAAAAATGCAAATATCATAAGTAAACAGCTCAATAAATTTTTACCAATAAAATAGATCTAGAAAGAAAAACAGAACATTACCACATCTTAAAACCACTATTTTTCCCTTCCAAGTACTACTTGCAACAGAAGAAATTAAAAACACAATTTCTACATGGATTAGATTAACCCTACCTGTTTTTGTTTGTTTGTTTAATATCAGATAAATGGAGTCACACAGTTTGTGTCCTTTGCATTGGTTTGGTCTAGTTGATTTTCATTCAACATTATACTTGTGAGAATAACCCTTCTTGTGTGAAATTTCGGATTGTTCATTCCAGTTGCTATGGTATTTCATTATGTGAATGTATTCAAAGTTATTTAATTATTTAACTGTTTATGGGCCTTTTGGATTTTTTGCAAATTTGTGATATTACAAATTATGCATCATAAAGACTATTTTCTATGTTTTTTGGTGAACATGTGTACATTACTATTGAATACATAGCCAGGATTGGAATCTCTGTAGAGGACACAAATTTATTCTGCTTTAGTAGATACTTCCAATTTTATAAAGTAGTTGTTCCACTTCACATTCTCAACAACAGAGAATGAGGGTTCTCTTTGCTACCCTCTGTCATCAACAACTGGTGATTTTCATCTTTTCCCTTTACCCTTTGGTGGGTAAACAGAAGTCATATTCTGGTTTATAATTTGCAATTTCTTATGACAATTCAAGTTGAGCACCTTTTTCTATGCTTTTTGGCCATTTAGTTATCTTCTCTGTGGAGTGTTTGTTTAAGTATTTTGCCCATTTTTCTATTGTTCGTTTGTTTATTTTGATGGGCAGGTATTCATTACATATTCTGGATAAATGTCTTTTGTTGTATATATGCATTATAAATATTATCTCTCGCTCTCTGTGTTGCCTTTTAATCCCTCAGCAGTGTGTTTTGATGAATAGAAGTTACCAATATTAATATAGTCAAATTTATTCAGTTTTTCTATTATAGTTAGTACTTTTTTGTGCTATAACCTATTTAAATCTAACAACTAAGTATGTATGTATTTTATTAGGACAATTTTAGTGTAACTGTAGATAAAGTGAATTGAAGGATATATTAACATTAATAAGTTTTTCTTCCACCAAGTTCTTTGATAGAAAAAGATATTCTCAAAACTGTCAATCTATAATAAAATTCACTTTATTTTTTTTTAATCTTGAGAGACAAAATGGAAATCTTCAAAAGGCCTTCAAAACAGCACTTAACTATATATATCGGGAAAATGAAAGTTTCAGTTTAAATGTCTCTAACAATCTCTCTAAACATACTTCCTTTGCTCCAAAATGGGTTACATTGCCTAAATCCTCTATACATAAATTTTGCCTCTTTCTTCATTAGACCTCTCCTAATATACTGTCAAAATAAAGGATACATTTCTAAAAGCACAGATTAGGAAGTCAGAAAAAAATATTCAAATCATTCACTCATTTATTCATTCAAATATTCATTCAAACATTTAACAGATAATTAAAGAGCAGTTGCTATGTCTGAGTTATGCTTCTTAACACCAGGAATATAAAAATTAAATACACACAGAACTATGTTGGACCCATGCCTTATTAGACAAACAGAAATAAGCAGGTATGATTATAGCCCAGGGAGATAAACATAATATTAAAAGTATAAGTAAAATGAAATGACAGTAAAGATTATTTACTCTGTTCCTGGGGGGAGCCGAAGATAGAACTCAACTTTGATCTGGCAAGGTCTGGATAGATGATTAGGTGTTAAGAAATCAAAATGAGGAGATGAAGGGCACTTAGTGCAGAAGAATAACACAGTGTACACAAAACTGCATAGGCATGAAGGCCCTGATGAATTCAAGAAATACTGATAATACTTAAAATGGCCAGATTGTACAGCCTAAGGGGATGGGACTGGGTAGTATAAAAAACCAAATTATAAAGAGGTTACACACTGTCCGGTGAAAAGAGGAAAGCTAGGATTTCTTTTTTCTTGGTATTGTGGGGACCTGATCAGATTTCATTTTCAGAGAGATTCACTGGGACAAAACCACTGAGCAGGAGATGACTTTACAGAATGAGAAGTATTACTTCGAGAAGTATTTGGCATTAACAATATTACATTATTCTATTATCATATTCTATTATGTGTATTTTTATAGAGGATTTATCAAAATATATCTCAAATTAATCTTAGAACCATCTTTTATCAACTTCATAATATTCAAAACATCCAACAACAAATTACAAGTATTTATCTGACAGTCCTACATTGGGGCCTCATTTTCTTCTGACTAATGTAAGAGCTTTGGCCCTCCGTACCCATCCAGTGATAATTAGGGTTTAAAATACATCCAATTATAGGAATATCTTTCAAGTTAGATATTTTGTTAAAATTTTTAAGATACCTAACTAAAGAGGGAATGTTTTCTACAATATAATAATCAAAATTCCCTTATTAAATGTTTATTACCCTTTTTGGGTCTGCTGCATTTGTTAGGACTTATTTAAAAATTGTTCTAATATGACTCCTCATTTGTCAGCAACTAATGTGAATCAGGTATCCGTACATATTAAGAATGGAAAAATTTTTGTAACAACATTGAATTGCCACTTTTCTCTCTTGTTATCTGTATGTCATTGGATTAAATAAAAAAAAAATTAAGAAGTAAAAATGTCTAACTCTCTAATTCTATTTTGCTCTCACATTATCTCCTGACATTCTTTTATAATAGATCCAACCTATTTGTAGTCTTCTGCACATGCCCCCATTAGTCAAAAATATTAAATCAGTAGTAAGTGATTGAAATAGGAAGCTTAAAACACTTTCAGTCTCAACTAAACCTATCCAAATATGTAGCTTTTACATATATCCAAGTAGTCACATGTGTATATATATATATATATATATATATATATATATATATATATAAATTATATATAGAAATCATGTATTTGATATTTCTGGTTTGGTGAGTATGTGATAATCTCTGTATTTCTGGTATACTTCGGATTATGTAGCTTTTGCTATTAACTAGTTGTAAATATTAAGTCATTTAAAAAACAACAATAAATTTATCATCAATACATTGTGATCATCATATCTGTTCAAACCATGCTACAGGGCTTGATGGATATCTGAATGAGGTAACCAGTGAAATAACATTTGGAAAAAGCAAAAGGTTCTACAAAGATGAAAGGTTACATGCATCTGTAATTATCATGGAAGACTCACCTCTGAATAAATGAAATATATTACTCTGATGAATAAGTAAATTGATATTTGCATATAATAGCTGTCTATGCAAAAATTTCTCCCATGATGATGTTTGTCAGTATACTGAGTGTTGCAAAACTTTCTGACTCTAAATAAATGAATAAATAAATAAATAAATAAATAAATGCCAACTATGCTACAAGTGTGCCATGAAATATTCATTCAAGTTCTTTTAATTAAGTTTTAATTTAACTAAGTTCTTTTAGTTCCAAGTGACAGAAACATAGCTCTAACTAATTTAAACTAAATAATAAATTAGATTCCACTATCAGAATATATATCAGAAAATTAAGTGTGGTTAAATAGGATTGGCCTTAAGAGATCCAATGATTCATTAATATTCAGTCTCTTTTTCTGCCTTTTTTTCTGCATGTCTTATCATATGTCATCTCTGGACATATATGAATGCCTACACTGCCCTCAGTGAAAAAAAAAATTAAAGGAAATCTCTCTTTCCTAAGAGATTTTAGGAGACATTAATTGGCCTTACTTTGTTTGAGCTCACTGTTAAAGCAATTACTGTGACCAGAGCAATGGACTATGCTAATTGGCCAGATTTGAAGTATGTGCTTTCTCCTATCCCGGGAATGAAGTGAGTCTCGTCAAAGCCACACAAACTGGACATGGGGGGATGGATGGCACAACAAAGTGATGTCAAACAGACAACAAACACACACACACACACACACACACACAATTACAGAAAGATAAGCACTTAAAAAAAGAGAAAACAACAATTTGAGTTTACATTATTCCCAGAATTCTAGAAATCTCAGGGTTTAGAGTTAGAAACCCTTGTTGAAAATTTCACTTCTGCCACTTTCTTAATCAGGGCTCTCAAGAGAAAAATAAATAAATAAATAAGCAACAGGATTGTTAAAAAAAGAGAAACAATAAGTCGAAAATGAAGTCACTGCTGCTAAGCCCCACATCAGCAAAACTAAGACTTAATACCTAACAACCAAATTGCAGTTCAAACCTTTCCAAGGAATGTAATCTTAACCAGTCAGTCTGGAATTACCTGGTCAGCACTGGTCAGGTAATCCACCAAAAAAGATCTCCATAGAAAGGTGACCTAAACATGAAACTATCCACTCTTTGCTATAAAACCCTTTTCTTATCTATCAGCTCTTTGGAGCTCCTTTCTGCCTCTAGATGAGATGCTGCCCAACTCATGAATCATTAAATAAAGCCAA
>NW_017731951.1:480046-481110 GCF_001890085.2 Hipposideros armiger
TCTCTCTCTCTCTCTCTCTCTCTCTCTCTCTCTCTCTCTCCTTCCCTTCTTTCTTTCCTATCCATCCATCCATCCATCTATCCATCCATCCATCCATCCAAAGATTTAAGAAACTGGCTCAAGCTTTTGTAAATCTCAGTAAATTCAAAATCTGTAGAGCAGGCTGGCAGGGTAGAAATCAGGGAGAAGTTGCAGATTGAGTCTGGAGGGAGTCTGCTGGCAGAGTTCACTTTTCCTCAGGGAAGGTCAATCTTTTTCTAAAGGCCTTCAGCTGACTGGATGAGGTTGATCCACATGATGGACATAACCTGCTTTACTCACAGACTAATGATTCACATATGAATCCCACCAAAAATACAGCTTCACCTAAACATCTAGACTAGTATTTGGCCAAATACCCGGATACTGCTGCCCAGCCAGGTTGATACACGAAGTTAATCATTATAGCCAATAAGTGGTTATGTGCCTTATAAGGAACAATTATTTTACTTAGCTTCAGTTTCATTTCCTGTGTAATGGAATTGATACAACCTACTTGTAGAACTATTAGAAAAATTAAACAGAGCCATACGTACCATTAGCACAGCACCTGGCATATAGTAAATATTCAATAAATTGTTGTTATTATTACATTTGAATTTAATCAGCATACTTTTTACTTTATAATGTAATGCCATAAATTATTATGTGCAATAGGTATTTGTTGCGTGTTTACACATTTTATCTTTCTATGGTCTTTATTCTAAGACAGAAGCCTGGAAAAAAGAAGCTTTTGGTGACAAAGGTATGAAGTGATAGTATGTGTTGATCAACTCAAATGGTCATTATTTGTGAAAAGTCCATTGAAAGTACCTTTGTTATTGTGACCTGTGGTGATGAACTATGAACTGATAACAGCAGGATGTACCAGCTTCAGCATTTAAGACTAGGCATAATTAATAAAAATCAGTTAAGGAGAAAGGAAAAAAATGATTGAAACAGCAACTATCGCATGTATGAATTATAATGTTTAACATTCTGAGTGATTATTCGAAGGAAATAGTAAAAAAAGTAAGTAAAGGGCC
>NW_017731951.1:482325-570778 GCF_001890085.2 Hipposideros armiger
GCATTTCTGTCCTGAGGCAGTTTCAGGATACTGGGGCTAAGAACCAAACTCACCAGGAGCCCCAAGGAAAGAACGTTTGCAAAAACAGCTCATCCAAAATAATTTGTACTTACTTCAATACTCTGTTACAAATCATTTTCTCCTTTGTGGAACAGAGATATGCTATTTTTGTGAAGTTCAGTTACTTCACATTTAGTATTTGGGAGCTTCTGAAGTCTTTGCACACAGTAGAAATTGGCCACATATGAATTTTGCCTATGAACTTTTATACTTGTCCTTAATTTCAGCACAGTGTCTGAATATTTATTTGCATGAGGCCACTACCCCTGTTGTAGCTGGCTACTTTTCATTCCACTAATGAGGGAGGAATCCCGCCTCAAAGGATTATGGGGATGGTCAATTCTAATCCCAGGCCACCCAACACTGATGATCAACAGCAGTTTATTAGTTACATCCACTCACAGCCCAGGGGAGGAGGACACTGCATGTCAGGAAGAGAAGCATGAGGGTGACACTCAGAAACAGTGAACAACTGGGGGCTGTAGGAGGCAAACTTTGAACTATGGAGAGGAGAGGAGGTTCCCACACAGGATGCGATTAGCTTTTTTAATAATTCCACAGAATAGCAGGGAACTGAAACCTGCTACTCAGGGATAAGGTGGGAGTGCACGGGGTCTCCTTGATAAGGGTCGTTTGCCTAGGGGACCTTATCCTCAAGAGCAGAATGGGAAGGAGAACTTGTGGGTAGGCCATTTGAGGCTGCCCTGGTTTGACTAGATGTCAAAGCAGCATAAAAAATCAGGCCTTGATTTTAGGCCTTAAGCCACAACTTCAAGCCCTGTCTTTGTTTCTTGTTAATGTGTATCCCATGGAGAGTGCAATCAAAAGTTATCCTTTTTAAATCATGTGTGTAATGTTAAAGCTTCAACACTGTGTGCCTTCAATTGAATTAAGGCTGAAATCATGTTTGTCCAAAGTATTTTAATGTTTGAATTTGAATAGTTTCGTTGGTACGTGTCCTTTCCAGTTTGTCGCACGCATTATGTTTCTCTAAAGGGAAACACTTTGCCTGTTTTCCTTATGTGTTGCTCTCCGAACACATTTGAATTTGGGACTCTTAGTTCCACTTGTAAACTTGTGACCCACATGCCCAATTGCTCATCATGGTGTGTCAGTCAAAACAACATAAAAAAACAATAACCAAAATTATTTTCATTATGGCTCCAGCTTCTTACAGATATTTCCTAAATAGCGTGGAAATACATAGAACACAGTGGTACTTCTTAAATAAATAAAATGTGATGTCATCACATGTGGCATAAGTTTTTTAGCCCTTTTGTCTTTTCAAAATCTGCCTAGTTTCTGTGACTACTATTCTCGTGTCCTTTCCCAAACAACTGGCCACCAACCTTTTATTCTGCACTAAGCCCAAAGGAATTTATGAGCAAGGCTGAACTTCCTAAGAAATTGGCATTGGGAGACAGAACAAAGTTACTCTGAATCTTTCTTAGAAACCAAAAGAGAAAAGACTGGGTTAACTTAAACATTAATGATAGTGATAGTTTTTCATGTTTATTATTTTAATTGGTTCATATTAGGAACTATTTTTTTTAATGTTCTCACAGGTAACTGGGGGTTTTAAGGTAAGAGAAGAATAAAGGAAACAAAATCAACTCAGAAAAGAAGAAACAAAAAAAATAATGTAAAAAATAAAGGGTGGCAGTGTAATAAAGCACAGAATGAATAAGGTTCCAATACGCTTCCCTGCTTTCTAATGTGAGGAATTAAATGAAAATATTTCAAATGCAAATGTTACCTTGTTCCCATCATTTTACACTAAATGAGTCCTGAGGAAATTTAAGGCATTCCTTTATCCTAAGGTTACATTTGAAAGATATTATTAAGCTCTACTACATGTTTTGTGAAGTCCAAAGTGCACATTTTCTCATTTAACATTTATGAAATCCAGGACATTTTCCAACGACCACCATCCAGGCAGCAGTTGTTGAGGTGGCTGTCGATGGAATAGCAGGTGTTAGCAAATTCAAACTTGCAGCATGGGTTTTATCAGTTTGGAAGAACGACCTGAAGAAAATGGTAAAACATTTAAGAAACACTACTTTGAAGATGCTTTGATGGCAGAACGATACTATATGGACAAATGACATTGACCACTCTGAGATTTAATGTGATTCAGAAATACCAAACTCTGAATTAGCAGACGTTTATGGAATGCTTCAACCATTTTATTTCACTTGTATTTTCATTTTACTTATGCTCAACTTGAGTATATGATATAAAAACACATTTCAAAATGATTCTAAAAAAGCTCATTCAATAAACCAGAAACAAAAATTCTAAATAAAAAAACACTGCATCATGTTTTAACTGACAGTTTTTTTTCTTATCATTTCCTAGAATAATGGTGAATCACAAAATCAATTTTTGCTTCAATTTGATGAAAGCTGTTTCTTTGAGCCTTCACCTAGTAACTACTATCCTTTTTTGCAGATTTGGCCAGACTACATGAATGGCTAGAGAACAATAAAATAGCTACCACATTTTTGAGACATGCATTTTTTTTTTAATTCTGTGAGGCATAGAAATAGATTAAAAAAAAACAAAACTTGTCCTTACTATGTATATAGAAAGCATTCTATCTACAAACTGCCAGGAAGCTCCAGTATGTTCTTATGTGGGAAATTCATGTTTAACTGCTTCCAAAAAGGTAGAGACAATTGTTGCATACTTGTTCCTTTTACTCTTCTTTTACTTTCTTGTCTTTTTTTAAGTGTATATATCTTGTTTTTAGTTAATTTTGAAAAATGCACTCAAGCACTTTTTTTTTCTTTTTTTTCTTTTAGGATGGCTTAAGGAATGTGGTTGAAAATTAGAGATCATGATGTCAGGGATGATATATCTTTAACACTTCCAGACTCATTTTTTCCCCCAATTTTGGAATAAATTTTTTGATTCCTTAGAATTTTGATTTTCCAAATAAAACTAACTTGGCTTAAACAATATACCAAGAAAAAAAAATGTGTCTTTAAACAAAATCCCTTTTCTCTACTGCCTATGTACCTAAAATATAAAATCAGTTATTCAAAGCAATTTTTTTTCCATAATGGGTAAACTAATGCTAAAGTTTTACTTCTTATGAAAACCATGTGTAAAAGACACTGAAGGACTTGAGAATTTCCACCTGAAGTCTACTTTCACGGAATCTTGTGTTCTGCAGCAGTTTCTCCCACCTCCTTTTGCACATGACTTTACCATCTGTTTGTCTTCACCACTCTTGATAAGCACTGCCCAAATATGAGTGTTAGCTCTCAAGAACAATCCTTCCGTGCCCATTTTTGAAACCAGCTGAGTACCAACAGACATCCATCCTCTTGCTCGAGCCCATATTCCTTCCCCTGTCTTCAAGTCAGAATGCTCATCCAGAGCATTTTTATGCCTATCATTTGCCAATAAAGACTATCTATGGTATTCTAGTTGATTATCTCCCACACTGCTACTTTAATTATCACACAAGGCAATGTTTGCCATTTAGATTTAAATTTAAATGAAGTTAAAGAAGATAATAAATATAAAGTGCTTAGCCCAGGGAATGGCACACAGTAATCATGGTTACACATATAATTGAATGGGCTGTGCTCTTAGGGGTCAAACGTGAAGCGATTCCTTGCCCCTGCGTAAGCTGCTTTATTTCCCGCATCGGTCACCACTTCCCTTCCTTGTCAACCACTTGGCTCCACTCCTACTCTTTCCATGCCTGGCATATCTGATAACTTTTTTCATTACCCTCAGATAATAAAAAAGTCACCTCTTTGCCAGGTACGAGTTTCAGTCCACTGAAATATAACATCAGTATCTCATCCCTATGCTTATCATCCCTCATGTAGCTTGAGCCAACCTTAGCCCCAGAAGCCTCCGTTAGGAAGAAAGCAAAGTTGGCTCCTCCTCTTCTCTATGTCTCAGTTCACCTCCTCTTCCTGTCAGTTAGCTGCAAGGAAACAAGGACACAAAAACATTTTTTACTGTACTGCTGCAGTTGTGATCTGGGTGTGACTGATACCAAACATTGATTTCCTCCCCCCCTTTTTTTTTAAAGTGAAATTTGCGCGCACACACACACACACACACACACACATATTCACACACTTGGGGGATGTCCCTCTCACTTGCAGCTCCTGTGGCACTGGGAATGTCACTTCAGCTGGCACCTTATAACCTAACAGTTCTGTATCAAATGCTCCACCTCAAGCTACATTCTGGTGAGGTCACAGAATATCATAAAACTGTCTTGGATAGGATTTTTTTTTTCTTCCCAATGTAACCCACAGCAGATTCTGTTACACGATTGTTGCTTGTCCTGGCAGAACCTATGTTTGCTTTTTCCAAATGCAATCCTGTCTCTTTGCTGTGTTCAATCAGGCTAAGCTAAGTCGGTTTACCTGCTTGAGGCTTTTTCCTGGCATATACCCATTACCACTCCCTAATTCCTCAAACTCTGCAAAGGGGTCACTATGCATTTGGATATTTCTAAAGAAATTCTCACTATCAATTTCTTCAACAATCCGGTGAATTTTTCAACTTTTCTTAAGTAGCCCAGGTTCAAGTAAATAATATTGCTAGGAAAAGCACGACACAACCTTTAGCCTGTTCGTACTGATATAATTCAAGTGCGATGTAATTTAAGTCTTGGAATGTGTGCATACCTTGCCTCCACTGAATCATTCTGATCTTTGTAGGACTCTACAGAAACAATGAAACTACAAAATACCTGGATTTATATATTTACATATCTATGTTTCTATTACCTATAAATCTACCAAATCCATCTATCATTATGGCTATTTGATGATATGCATGTGTATGTGTGTGTGTGTGTGTGTGTGTGTGTGTGTGTGTAGATAAATGATAAAGATGGAAATGGAAAAGGGAGGCAGAGGAAGAGGATGAGGAGGAAGAGGATGGGGCAGCGGGGGAAGGGAGAGGGAGCGATAAGGAAGAGGAACAGTAAAAGGAAGAGAAAATCATATGAAGATGATTTTTCAGTTTCCCTATAACAAATGTCCTTCATACCGTCTTACTCAGAGTTGTATTCTTTTCTCAAGAAAACTATAAGTTATGTCACGTTGCATGTTTAATTAATGCATATTCTGAAAAATCACTCTTGACAGGGATAACCTGATAAAAGAATCACCAAGGAAACCTGGAAAAATGACAAAGTCAGCCCCCGAATCTCTTGACCTTTCACTGGGATTCAAGATATTGGGTTTCTCCTCTGCTTCATTATGAGTTTCTACTAGAGACTTCCCTCAGCTGGGATTAGAATTTTATGATCAAACGAAAGGAGGAGACAGGGTTCTGGCTGACAATGCTAACTACCAGTAACCAATGGGAAACCTGCAGTCTCCAGGAGGAAATGCCAGCTTCCATGCAGGCAAGGGGATAGTAATGAAACTCAATAACTAGCACAGGGAAAAACAGATTTCTACTGGAGTACCAAAACCTCCTTCAAACCTGATCACTGGGAATTACTTAAACAAGGTCATTACAAAGCCCATAGTTGATAATGAATAACTACTGAAGAAAAAAAATATGTCTCAGATTTCCATCGACAGGTTGTTATCAACAAAGAGCTTTCCACAGCATCCAGTACAGGGATGTTAAAGATAAATAAGGTTGGTTCTTGATCACTAGGTGCTATAGTAAAAATGAGGTAAAAGACTAATATAACAATTAAGTGATACTTTTAGTGGGTTTTTTAAGCATTGGTTTTGCATTAGTATCTGTTTTAAGTTTGGTATGCCACATGACCATGCTATGCCCTAGTTTCTTCTTTTGTAAAATGTAGATAATAAGTATAACTTCCTTATAGTGTCTTTTGGGGAGGATTTAAATGAAAAGCAATTCACACACTTAATCAATTTAATGAAAATTTATGTTAAATGGAAGCTGTATCTTAGAATTGCTCAATAAATGTGAATTGTTGCTAATATATTGATAGTATTGTCACTGTTATTATCCCGTAATGGTTTATGTGATTGTGACTAGAACTGCATCTGTTTCTGGGCTGAGGGAAGTCACAACAACAAAAAAACAAAATGAAGAGAAACCCAGAAGAGTGGGTTTTGACACAGAAGTGGATGCTCATTTTCTTGATTTTATATCTACCCAGATCAAGAATAAAGAAAAGAAACATTTTTTGTGCCCACACACTTGCTTATGTCTATTTGTGAAATTAATTTAAAGAGAAATAAAGTATATATTAACCTGTACTTCCTCCCTTTGCTGACATCCAACGAAACACTTACTAATCCCCATGAACATGTTGTTAAAAGCTGGAAATAGAATTACAAATACAGTGCCAATTTATTTTGATTTTATTCCATAGCACCCATGTGAGAATAAAATCATGCTCAAATAAACAAACTTGTTTGATTGCATTCAGGCCTAGTAGAGCACAGTTTGCTTTTATTTTTAACTCCCAAAGAGTGAAAGAGAAGGAAGAATTTCTTCAGACTGATAATCTCCAAGACTCTTTCATATTAGTTCATACACCAAGACATCTTAAATACACTATTGTTAACATTGACTAATCTGATGAATTCTGGAATCCTTATTGGAACAATCCTTTGAGGATAATAAGAATTATCCTTGCAAGAAGTATGTCTGTGAAGACATTGTACCCTATATCTAGGAGTTTGTCCAAGTCAAATGAAGAACATGATTTACTCTGTAAAGAGCTTAGAACTTCAACTTTGTTATATATATTTTTTCAATATTTGACTTTTATCTATATTACCATTGTACTAAATTCAAAAAAATAAATAAAGTGCATTTCCACAAGAAAATATATTGGATTGGATGATAAAATCAACCTACACATATTTACTTTTCCTTTTAAATTAAACATTTATTGCCTCTTAGCATGTTTCAAAAGTTGGTATCAGTCATCTTAATGGTTTCACATTTTACGCACATTGACCAATACTCAGCTGACACAGGTGATTAACTTACCCAAGAAATATGAATAACAATGTGCTGTGGCAGTAGAAAAGGTGAATAAAGTATTTCTTATAAATAAATTACTAGCTATGTATTATTTATGTTACACAAATTTAAACAATGTATAATACATGAGAAGAAATTTACTATATTTGGAGCAAAAATAACCAAACAGTCTCCCAGGACCTCTATTAATATTTCAATATCAGTAGTATTCTGCTGTATAATTGATTTTTGGAGAATACTTTGCATGTTTTGTGAAATCTAATGACTAAAGCTCAAAACTGTGAGAGTATGCATGAGTTTGATATCCCTTGTTTTGGGGCAAAGTTCAGTCTGAGCCCAAGGTGAGAGCTTACTGCTAGCCTGGAAGGCACTTTCAACAGCTTTCAAATGACCCTCTTTATGAGTCGCTCTCCACAGGTTTGTGTCCCTGCATCTCATGCTCACAATCAAATGGAGAAAAGGATCATAGAGTCTGCTACTATCCCTTGTATTCCAAGCTTCATGTTTGTTTGTTTTTTCCTATTGGGTGGAGGACAGCAAAGGAAGTTTATATTCAATTCCTTTTACATACGAGTCTGTTTAATTGTTTTATGGCAAAAAATGAAACACACTCCAAATGATGTGACTTTGATTAATGATCTGGATGACTGAATTCATAAACAATCCCTAGAATTTTTTTTTTCCTTTTTAACTAGTATTTGATCTGCCTTTTGAAAGAACAGGAAATTGGGTTTCAACATTTAGAAAGCTAAAGTGAACTAATTTATATGTAAAAAGGAGTTTAATAAACACCTGTGAAAAGAATGTCTAAGCACAATAATTTATTGGGCTTTTTCTCTATGAGAAGAACTGCACTAAATTTTTAACAGCTGTAAAAGGAAACAATTGTATACCAGTCTTTATAACAAGGTTTACATAATAAAAATATTAGCAAGCTCTTACTGAATGTTAGACATTCATTTTTCCTAGGTTACCTCTGTGAATCCTCAGAAAAAACCTAGAAGATACATACCTTTATTATTATTATTATTATTATTATTATTATTATTATTATTATTATATTCTTTTAAAGAGTGTTGTTATTATATCATACTTTTCAGACTGATGGGAAACCTGAGACTTAGAACAACTAAGTGGCTCTTTACTTGAGATTTATATATAGGCAATCTTGTTCTATAAGCTATTTATTTATCGACTGTACTATGGTCCTTCTCATGTCATAGCATTGCTATTATTTTTGACAGGTGACATAACTGTTTCAAAATATTAAGTTACCAGTTCAGTTCCACAAGATAATAAATAACTAGATCAAGAATGGAATTCCAATTCTATTCTACTCCACTAACCACACTTTACTTCATTGGTATAAATGGAAGGGCATTGGAAATAAGGCAAGTCACTCTTGGAAAGTGTGCTGAAGCTTTTAAATCATAAAATTATAAATCAAAAATCCAGCTCCATCATTTCAGGAATAATTACATTTTCCTGAAGAAATATATTTTTTTCAGAGAAAGCTTTTAGCATTGCCAAAACCACACCATTCAGACTGATGTCTTCTTTAAATACTTGTAAGATTATATCTGAAAACAGTTGCTTGTATTGGGGCATTTGCAACATAGGACACAAAATAAATTCAAAAGACAGTATGAAATGGAGACCTAAATTCATTTAAGAGTAGCAAACAATCTTTTCATAATTCTGTCATAGGTTTTAAAGAATAATTGTGGGTCAGCCAAGTGGCACATTGGTTAAGAGCTAGCTTGGGATGCCAGAGCGCCCCGGTTCGGATCCCACATATGAGGGCCAGTGACACTGCCCTCCACAGCTAAGATGCTGAACAACAGCTTAACCTGGAGCTGGGCTGCCGTGAGTCGCCGGCGATGGCGTAGGTTGCAGCCCCTGTGGCAGTGGGTTGCCATGGGCTACCGTGTGTAGCCAACAGTCAGCATGAGTGGCCAGCAGCCGCAGTGAACGGCTGTCTAGAAGCCGGCGACTGATCTGTCTCACCCAGGAAGAGCGCAACGATGGTGCCAACTTGGGCCAGTGAAGCAACGTCCTCCACAACTAGATGGAAGAACAAAAGGACAGCAACTTGTCTGTTCCCCTTCCCCCAATTCCCTAGCGCTGTTCCCAACCCCCAATTCCCCAATTAAAAAATCTTTAAAAAAAAAAAAGAATAATTGTTATAGGTTAGAATATTCCCAAATTATAGACCTCTCTTTCTCACTTCCTTCAGGCATTATCTTTCTTGGCATTATTCATTTATTGATTCATATACTCAACAAATATTATTGAGCACCTGCTTTAGGCTAAGCCTTCAGTTAGGTGTTGGGACGTCTGGAATTGGTATTAATATACAAATTTTTTTTTCTGTGAGACAAACAAATCAATATTTTTATGTGTGAAAATAGAGAAAGGATAAGGTCAAGTTTAGAAGCATAGAATTTTATAGTGTCACAGATGAAGATCCCTGAACCCAGATACCAGTACAGGAAGGGAATTTCCAACAGCAAAAATGCAAATGTGAAAAATTGAAGTTCACTAAAGCATAAAATATTTGAGAAACTATATGTCATTACACATGGCTGGTGGAAAGGGTGTTTAGACTGAAAAGTAAGTAGTGAAGTTTGGAAGGCTTATAGAGAGTGAGAAATGTTGGTCTTCCAGATAGGTGGTGAACTTAGCTCTGAATTTTTTAAAGCTCCTTCTGAAAGTCAAGCAGAACACTGAAAGATGGCACCAGGAAACCAAAAAAAAAACAAAAACAAAAACAACAAGAACAAAAAAAAACCAACAACAAAACTTAAGAACAGAGGAAAAATGACCCAATGGGAAGAAAGTAACCACAGAGATGTTTTAGGAGTGTGTAGACACAAAGCATCATAATAAAGAGGCTAGTCAAATAAAAGCTTGATAGTGCTTTTCAGAACAGTTTCAACATGCCAGCTGTTAAGTTTCACAGCAGGAAGTTTACCATCATGCTAAAGTAACTACAAAAAATGTGTACTCATATATGTATATTCTCAAGAGTAATATGAACAATGCTTTCAATTCTATTTCTATTCTATCCAATTATGGAAGTCAGCACTTGATTTGTGATTTCAAGATGGCATTTTTCATGGTATAGTTGACACATCTATCTAAATAATTTACCCTTTTCATCTCAACTGACCATTTGCTAGAAGATGTGTGTGTGTGTGTATACACACACACACACACACACAGATATATATATATATATGACATACTTTTCTGTTTTTTTAAATCACAAAAGGTAGCTCATTACATGCCTATAACTAGAAACCAAGGTAACAAGAGTACCATCCTTATCTCTTTTTTAACTAAAGTGTAAATGAAGAGGACAACAAGGAAAACCATTCTTTTTAAAAAAATTATTGAGATACAATTGACATATAACATTCTATAAGTTTCAAGAGTACAACATAAGAATTCAATATATGTACACATGTATATTGAGAAATGGTCACCACAGTAAGTTTACTACATGCTATTCTTGCCTTAACAAAGTAAGGTTACCCAAAGTGAAGTGGTGAGTGCGAGCCATGGGCCTGAACTTGGACTTGTGTGTACCCCATGCGCACCTGTGCTCAGGCTCTGTTGTTCAGGATTGTCAAATACTCTGACCGGTCAGCACATGTCCAAACAGGTAATTATGCAGTTTCACTATTACCTCTACGCTTTGAATCAGTACCACTCTTCTCCATACACTCTAAAACAGTTAAAGTTTTATGAGTCTTTCTCCTTTGTGATCAAGAAAAGAATGGAAGAAATAGGAGAAACAAGGGGAAAAAGTATAAATATGGTTATTCTAAACCTATTTTGCATGTAGAATATGGAACTTTGTGAAGAGAATGTGTCTAATATGCTAGAGGCAATAATGACATGTCAGTTTATAAATAACAATGAAAACACAAACGGACCCCCAAAATACCCAGAAGTTTGCAATAAAATATTGCTTTTGTTATTTTATTTATTTATTTTTAAGAAATTTAACATGGCCAATTGTTGCCTTAGCTCTGTTGTGGGTCCTGGATGAAATATGAAAAAAGAATAAAGTGATAACATAAAAAAAAATCACAAACACCATTTCTTTCCATCCTTTATGTTATCTCCCGAGATCTCACCTTCAAGTGATAGAAGAACTGACCCCACTCACCTACTAAGAACCACCAAGATTATAGCTCAAGATGGTATATCTTCACAAATGATACTTTCCCCCCTTTCTAAACTCAGTACAAACATCTCAATAAAAGTTCCCCAAGTTTCCATTCCTCTCAGTAAACTGTAAGCTTCTCAGTTCTACATATTATTTTGAAGAATGGATTGTATAGAAGGGCAGGCCAAAAGTCAAAATGCATGTACACACACACACACACACACACACACACACACACACACACACACACTACATTTTTTTAATACATCATTCTTAACAGTTTATAATCCTCGTGTTTAAAATGTTTTTGCTAAAGACTGTTAGCTAACATTTAAAGAATTAATAAAGAAGGTGGTGGATAAATAATATTGTCATATACCCAATTTACCATTTGCACAGATATTCTTAGGGCACTTGTTTTAATTTCTAATACAGATTTTATTCTTAAAGGGACCTTTAAGCTGAAATTAGCCTTAAAATGCCTTAGCTTAGAGGTAAACATAGTTTATCCAATATAATTCAGACGATTCTAAGGAATCTTAAAAAATAAAATATGGACATGTTCTCTAGTCCTACAGCATTTGATATAATTCAAAACATATTTTGTCTCAGCCCTGAGCTTTGACTCAGTATTATTAAATAAAGTAAAAAGAAGTATTTAAAGATTATTTGAACATAAAGTAGGATGGAGATACGTTTTAGATCCAGACAGAGGAAACGTTATACTATTTCAACACTTTTGTAATTAGGAGTGTCTCACCATATAGAGATACTTCTGTGATAAATAATCTCCAACAGATAGCAACATATTTCTGATGTTCCTATGATCTCTCTAAATGGGCTTCTGTTGGAGCAGGGATTAGGGTGGGGGCTGGGAGCTAGAACGTTCTCCAGATCCATTGGAATGTATTAAGCAAACACAGACTTCTTAGAAAACATAGTTAAGTGAGACCACTGTACATCTGGTCTTTATTCCAGACTTTTTCAATATTGAATCTATGGCATTAAGATTATTTACAGATTCCTCTCTATGTTGCAACTCTAAGCACTCTAAGCAAAGTTTTACTGACATAAGAAAGTACATTAAATAAAAGTATAACAGAAAAACAACCACAACCTGACCATTCAGATTGGCTTTAAGAGGTAGGGGTAGGCCCACTGAGGGGCTTGCTCCTCTGCTCCATAGGGTCACTTGCTTAGAAAGTCCATTTTTAAAGCAAACTTTCTGAGAGAGGTGCAAATGTTACGATCATAACTTATATTTAGGTTATCAATCTTGAGATCTTGGAAACTTTGAAAGAAAAAAAAATGAAGTACAATGCCACAGTTTCAGTGACTATTTACATTACTCGGTAAAGTCTTAGGCTCATCGTTGTGGACCCGAGTGCTCTTGTACACAGGAAAAAATACACCAGGGATCTTTTTGACTTCTCTCATGTGAAGTGAGAAATTTTTATGATGTAGTTAATGATATGGTAAATATGCTTTATATAAATGTGACAAGTTGTTTTCATTGTGAGAAGATTTGCACCTCTACAGATAATTATATTAAGTGGGAGAAGGCCTAAAGAATGGAGTAGGGAGAAGTACTGTATGATCATCAACTTTAGATATGAGGAAATGAATATAGGTTACTCATTTCCTGTGAATGAGAAAATTCCCACAGAATTTATGATTATTTTTCTGTGTAGCAGAAGAAGAGTATTAAAATAAATTACCACACTGAATCTTCATTGGATGAAAATGTACAACGACTTAAGTGAAGCTGGTCCTGGCTAGCATCATCTGCTATAAATATTTGATCTCTAGATATTACCAAATGTGTCAATTTATCAAACGTATGAGGTGATTATGATTATTAGATCTCTTACCTTTTTTTGAGCAATCCTTAAAAGTGAATAAGGCAAAGAAAGATAAATTCCCATTCTACTTTAACAGCTTTTGAGAAAATGGACCAGAGGGAGTCTACTATGATTTAATATATAGGAACAAAGTATATAGGCAGAGGTCAAGGAGTAAACTAGAAAAAGTTAATCACAGAATAGAGAAGAGGAACATGGGTGGCATGCCTGGCGATTTCATAAGTGTTCCAAAATGCAAACAAAACCTCAGACTTTCTGTGTGCAGGAGGCTTTCGAGGTTGACAATGACACCACGACACAATCCAAGAAGTCACTAACATTGTGTCTATTGGTAGCTCTGAAACACGAGCATATTATGACTTGTGACCACAAATAAGGAATAAAGAAGGATAGTTAATAAAATATACAGTAAAACCTTGGATTGAGAGTAACATGGTTCATGAGTGTTCCGCAAGACAAGCAAACATTTCTAATACATTTTAACATGGTAAACGAGCGGTCTTGCAATACGAGTAGTTTGTTTCCAGAACGAATTATGCTCACAAACCAAGGCATTACTGTATCTATATTTTTCTGTCTTTACCACACCAAAAATTAGCCTCAACTGCCTCCTAAAGGATTAAAGGAAACGTAGCTAAAGTAAAGGTCACCTTGTAATGAGTCGAAGAGTGAAAAAAAATGGTTATCATTACTATTTTTTTTAAATGCTCTATGAATCTCATAAATTGTTGATGTATGTGTGTAGACAGAAGGCCAGTGTGGAGACTGAAGGTGTCTATGGACATCAGATGGGAGTAGTGGTTTCGTCAGGCCACCCTTGTTGGAGATTAAGTATATTTGGTTCCTGGACAGAGATTTAGGTGTGAGATGAATGGACACTGTGGAGGAGAGTCAGGAATATCTAGAGCTTAACACTTAGCAGCTATTCTAAATTCTTATTACATACAACAAAATTAATTCTGGTAAATCACGATGCACAACCAGAAGAGTTTTATATGCCAAAGTCCTATGCATTTTTTAACAAACAAATAAATTATATGCCTTTTTTATCTTAATGGCACCAATATTAATTTATCATAAGCATTTTTTTTCCTAATTATGCAGTATGAGTAAGCAGCTATTAGAGAATGGCTTACATACTTATTTATATAAATTTTTCCTGAATCATCCTCAGGTTTCAGCAGAACTATGCATACTTTAAAACAAACACTTAAAAAAGTGGTGAGAAATCCAGTGTATTGGACGGTGGGGTCAAAAATTGACTGAAGCTTCCAACCACCCCTTTCTTCCATATTCTCTCCCTTCAGATCACCAAAATCTTTGTAAATGGCTCCCTCTGAATAGGTGTTCTACACCAGTTTTTAACTTTTCTACTTGGAAAGAGTTTGAGTGAGGTTGGGTTTCATAGTACCATTAGGAAAGGAAACCTAATATAACCATCATTGCTACCTGAGGTTAGGTAGGAATACCGGCTACCAGCCTCCCTCCCAGTCTATCGTATTCTTCAGAATGGGGCCAGCTGGTCTAATCAATTTCATTTGACAAATGCTCTATTATATCCTTTAAAAAGGAGGCAGTAAACACAGATAGGTGAATTTGGGTTATTTTGAAAAATTTTCTCAGATTATTTAATTATTCTGATGTATATGATAAATATCTAAAAGGAGAGAAATCATAGGTATTACCTTTCAAACTTATTTCCTTATGTTACTCAAAGATATTAGTATTATTTTTTTTTCATTTTCAAAAATTATCTCCAATCATCTTTCAGGTTAATTATCTGTGAAACATACTTTGGAAAGCCATGCCATAGGTAAACATCAGATTCTATAGTTAGTCATGTTTGTCTCTTTCTACCTTTTCACTCTCTCATCCTCCTTTCTCTCTCTCTATTTCTCTGATATCATGACTAGCAGTTTGATAGTTTGAATCTGTGTAATTGTCAAGATCATAATACAATGGACATCAGCTCACTACGAACTGGAAAGGGTGGACTCATTGATTTTCACCTCATCTCAAGAAAGGGTATTATAAGATTAAACCATTTAGTTCTGTTGCTTTCGAAGAACCCTCAGCACTTATAAACTCTGTACATCACCCAGCTTCCTAGGAAGCACTGACTATTTGTTCCAAGTTTATAATTTATTAGGGAAATTAAGGTGGACATCATTCAGTAGATTCCTGGACATTCTTCAGCAAAGTCTAAGCATATGCACAATCCATAAACCATAGTGATGAGAAGAAACAAATGAGAATTTTTTTGGCTTGTAGTCACTGATTTTCAAATACCATAAGACTCTTTCACTTTTTAAAAAATAAATATCATTTTTATCTTTATTGTTTTTAACTCTAGGAATGTGTTACAACAAGCACAATAACATAGAATCATTAAACCAAACAGAATTCTCTCCCTGATCAAAAGTTTTAAAAAATTAGACAGAAAAATAAAAAGTGGGAGAACATTTTGTCTCTAAATGGAGGCTGTAAAGATGAAGGATGTGCTCTGAAATTTCTACTCAAGGTGGTGGAGTAGGTAAATGCTTTGCTTACCTCCTATCATGACCACATCAAAGTTACAACTAAACTACTGAACAGCCATCATGGAGAATCGCCCGAAGTCTAGCTGAACTGAAGTCCTATCTCTTAGGACATATGGAAGAAGCCACCTGAACACTAACCAGAGGAGCAGAGATGCTGAACAGGCTGGTCCCACATCCAGGTGTAACCTTTAAAAATTGGGAGAAGTATCTAGGCTGTAAAGCTTCCCCCTCTCCCCAGAGGACCGAGGGGTCCCAGACCCACACCAGGATCCCAAGCCCAGGGTTCAAGTGCTAGGGAGAGAAGTACCCACAACTTCTGGTTGAGAAAACCAGCAGAGTGTGTCTGAGTGAGACAAGGGTGGCTACAGTCCCAGACACTCCTCTACAAGGCATTGCACACAGACTTACTTGTTAATAGTCTCACTCACTCTGAGCTCTAGCACTGGGGCAGCAGCACAAAAGGTGACAGAGACATACCAGGAGGAAATGAATTGCTGGCTTCAGGGCAAGGACTGGAGGGGCAGCTTTCTAGCAGACTAAGGAGCTGGTAGAAGCCACTGTTTCTTTGTTGAGCCCTCTCCACTTCCAGCATGGGGAGGCAGGCAGCCAACATATTTGAACCTGGCTATCACTATTACTCTGCCCCACCCAACTTTCAGGCACACCCAAGCCACTTTGAGTGGCTTTTTCATATAAACTGCCTGTCTTAGCTCATGCTGCAAATGTTACAAAAACTGTCAAAGGTTCACAGAACCGAAACAAGCAGCATCTGGCTTTGGCATGTCCGTACTTCTTGCTGAGCAGCCTCAAGCCTGGCACAAGCAGCAGCCTGCTACAGTTCACAGCTTGGTCTCTCATGGCAACTCCAAGCCCAGTGTAAGTGGTGGTCAACAGTGGATTGCTTTTTTATTTATTTTTTTTAAGAGCGCGCATTCTATTCCCTGAGCCACCCAGGGGGCAGCTCAGCTCAAGGTGCCGAGTTCAGTCTTAGTTGTGTGGAGGCATAGACCACCATCAAACAGGCAGTCTTGTTGTTAGGAGCACATGCTCTCACCAGCTGAACCATCTTGCCACCTGTAGGCAGCCCAGTGGTAGCTCAGCTCTGAACACAGCATCACTGGTCCCGTGGGAATCGAACCGGCGACCCTGTTGCTCAGAGCTCACGCTCTTTGGCAAGCTCTTGACCAACTGAGCCACTCGGCCAGCCCCAACTGTGGATTGCTCTTAAGCTCTTGTCATCTGGCACCAGGCAGGGAACAGGCCTATGATACCCCCCTACCCCCAGGAGGCCCTGGATCAGGCATGCCCAGTGGCCAACTGCCCAAGCTAGAACATCACCCAGCCACCTCCAAGGACAACACACCCAAAGGACACACTGGGCAGGCACCAGAGCTCTGCTAAAGCAAAGCCTTGCACAGCAGCTCCTCCATTATGGTCACAGCCAGTCCAGTCAGCCTGAGGGTCTGACTGGTTCGTTCCTACAAACATGCAAACAAGAATAAAGAATCAACTGCAACAGGAAGGCACACACAACCCATGCGAGGGACACACCTGGAGCACCCAGTTCAGGTGACCAGGGAGGCTGTGCCAGTGGCGCGACAGAACACCTATGACATAAGGCCACTCCTCTAAGACTAGGAGACATAGTAGCCCTCCCTAATACATAGAAACAAAAACAGGAGGCAGCCAAAAATAGGAGACAAACAAACATGCCCCAAATGACAGAAAAGAACAGAGCTCCAGAAAAAGAACCAAACAAAATGGAGACAAGCTCTTTACCAAAATTCAAAACACTGGTTATAAGGATGCTCAGTGATCTCAGTGAAAAATTCAACAAAGAGATAGGAAACATAAAAATAGAGATAGAAAACATAAAAATGGAGCATCCAAAAATGAAGAATACGATAACTGATCCAGAAATGAAGAATACAGTAACTGAAATGAAAAATACATTAGTGGGAATCAAGAGTACTTTAAATGGGGGCCGGCCAAGTGGCTCAGTTGGTTAAGACCGCAAGCTCTGCGCAACAGGGTCGCCGGTTTGATTCCCACATGGGCCAGTGAGCTGCGCCCAAGCTGAGTTGCCGCTGAGCTCCCACTGAGCTGCCAACAGGCAGCAGGGTGGCTCAGTGGTTGGAGTGTGCACTCTTAGCAACAAGGTTACCGGTTTGACTCCCGCATGGCATGGTGGCTATTAAGATTGAACACAACACATTGAGCTGAGCGGCCACGAGCTGTTGATGGCAGGACGGATGGCAACTGGACTTGGAGCTGAGCTAGCTGTGCCCTCCATAACTAAGCTTGAAGGACAACAACTTGGCTATTCCCCTTCCCCAATAAAATCTTCAAAAAAAAAAAAAGTAAATTAAATGAAGCAGGGGATCGAATTAGCAATTTAAAAAGTCAAGTAAAATAAAACACTCAATCAGAAGAGCAAAAAGAAAAAAAGAATGAGGATAGTTTAAGGGGCCTTCAGGATAACATTAAACGTACCCACATTTGCATCACAGGGCGAACAGAAGGAGAAGAAAAGAGAACAAGGGATAGAAAACCTATTTGAAGAAATAATAATAGAGAACTTCCTTAACCTGGGGAAGGAAAGTGACATACAAGCCCAGGAAACAAGAACATCCAAAACAAGATGAACTCAAAGAGGCCCACAACATAACACATCATAATCAAAATGCCAAAGGTTAAAGACAAAGAGAATTTTTACAGCAGCAAAAGAAAAGCACTTAGTTACCGATGAGAGAGCCCCGTTAAGACTATTAGCTGATTTATCAATAGAAACTTTCCAGACCAGAGGCGTAGGCACAGAATATTCAAAATGATGAAAAGAAGAATCTACAATGAAGATTACTCTAACCATTTAAAATCAAAGGACAGATAAAGAGCTTCAAAAGCAAAACAAAACAAAACAAAACTGAAGGAGTTCATCAATATCAAACCAGTATTATAAGAAATATTAAAGGGACTTCTTTAAGAAGAAAAAAAAGAACAAAACTATGAGCAATAAAATGCCAATAACTACATATCTCAACAATTACTTTCAATGTAAATGGATTAAATGTTCCAATCAAAAGATGGGGGGGCTGAAGGGATAAAAAAACAAGACCCTTACATATGCTCCCTACAATAGACTTACTTCAGATTGGAAGACACACATAAACTGAAAGTAAAGAGATGGAAAAAGAATTTCATGATATAGGAAAAAACAAACAAACAAAAAAGTTGGGGTAGCAACACTTATACCAGACAAAATAGACTTTAAAACAAAGGCTATCACAAGAGACAAAAAAGGACCCAGTAATCCCACTTCCTGGTATTTATCCGATGAAAGCTAAAATACTACTTTGAGGTGACATGTGCATCCATATGTTCATTGCAGCATTGTTTACAATAGCCAAGATGTGGAGGCAGCCTGGGTATCTGTTGATGGATGAATGGATAGAGTACATGGTACATGTATGATGTCTGGCAATTAAGTTCACGAACTCACCCTAGAAAAAGTGCTACATACCTCATTGCTGAATATCACTACAGTCACCTTCGAAATACTCCCCTTGGGAAGCTATGCACTGACGCCAGCACTTAGTCCACCTTTCAAAGCAATTTTGGAACTCTTTTTCTGGAACAGCCATCAGAGCTGTTGTCATATTACCCTTGATGTCCTGAATGTCAACAAAATGTCTTCCTTTTAATATCCCCTTTATCTTCAGGTTAAGAAAGAAGTCATTGGGAGCCAGATCAGGTGAGTAGGGAGGGTGTTCCAATACAGTTATTTATTGACTGGCTAAAAACTCCCTCACAGACAGTGCCATGTGAGCTAGTACATTGCCATGATGCAAGAGCCATGAATTGTTGGTGAGAAGTTCAGGTCGTCTAACCTTTTCATCACTTTCAAAGAGTAAACTTGGTTAACTGTTTGTCCAGTTGGTATAAATTCATAATGAATAATCCTTCTGATATCAAAAAAAGTTAGCAACATTGTTGCAACAAGTTTGCAAACTTAATTTTCAGACTTTGTATACAGTGAAATATTGGTTAGCCATGAAGGAAATGGGTTCTTGCCATCTGCAGCAGCATGGATGAGCCTGGAGGGTATTTTGCTGAGTAGAGTGTGTCAGACAGAGAAAGACAAATGCAATGTGATTTTGTTTATATGTGGAATCTAAAGAAAAAAATAAATAAATAAAACAGAAACAAACTCACATACAGAGAACATTTTTATGGTTGCCAGATGGGAGGGGATTGGGGGTGGGTGAAAAAGGGGAAGGGATTAAGTAGCACAAATTGGTTGTTACAAAGTAATCATGGGGATGTAGATTATAGCATAAGGAATACAGTCAATAATACTGTAGTAACTGTGTATGGTGTCCGATGAGTATTAGATTTATTGGGGTGATAGGTGGGAGGAGGGTCGAGGGACAGGGTGAAAAAGGTGAAGAAATTAAAAAGTACAAATTGGTAGTTACAAAATAGTCATGAGGATGTAAAGTAAAGCATAGGGAATATAGTCAATATGGTAATAACTATGTTTAGTGCCAGCTGGGTACTAGACTAGTCAGGGAGATCATTTCTTAAATTATGTAAATGAGTGTCCCCTATGCTGTATTCCTGAAATTAATATAAAATAATATTGAATAGTAACTGTAGTTGAAAAATTTAAAAAGGGGGGGGAAGGTGAAAGGGAATAAGAGGCTCACATTTCTAGGTATAAAACAAATAAGTCTTGGGGATGTAATGCACAGCATGGGGAATACAGTCAGTAATATTGTGATAGCATGGTACTATCATGCTATCATAATATTACATAATATTACATAATATTGTGATAGCGGTGTCTGATGGTTGCTGGACTTATTGTGGTGATCACTTCTTTAGGTATATAAATGCTGAATAACTATTATGTATACCTGAAGCTAATATAATAATATATATTAGCTATATTTTAATACACATATCAAGTGCCTGTAAAAAAATAATAAGACTGTGCTCTGAGAGATGAAACAAGGCAGCAGAAAGACAGGAGAGTGGCCATCAAAGGTTTTCAATTCAACAGAATCTGAGCATCAACAGTAAACTAGCCTACAGTACAGACTGGAAAAAGTAGCCACAGATGTTTACCTTCTCTATACACATGCCCTCCTTGCATAGCAATGTTGATGTTCTTCTGATCAAGAAAGGGATTTTATTTTTGAACTCCACATAAATGGACTTGACCATGTGGCTTGCCTTGGCCCAGGGGATGTTAGCAAATATGACACAAGCAGAGACATCAAAAGAGTTCAGGGCTCTTTCTGTGTATGCTTGAAAATCAAAGTGGAGCTAGCCTACCAGAAAATGAGAGACCACATGTGGATGAGATGAGCCATTCCACCCGAAAATCCACTATGCATGCCAATTGTCAGTCACGTGACTGTGGCCCTCTGAGATCATCTAGCAGCCAGCCAATCAGTCAGCTGACCGCTGATGAGTGAGAGAGTGCAGGGTGACCAGCAGGCCTGGCTTAGACCACAAGAACCTCAAGACAATCCACAGAATTTTGAGCTAAGTAACACTGTTACTGGTTGAAATTTCTATATTTGAGGGTAATTTGTTATACAGCAAAAAAACTAACTAAAACATCTGCTTAGTCAACATAGCAAAGACATTAGCATATATTTACCAAATCACGTTTCATTTTTCTTTTCCAGGATTCACAAAGAGAGAAAATCCCCCACTCACCCTTGTTAGCTTGGTGTCAGATGATGATTTCTAGCAAATGTCTTCCACTATTGCTCAATCAGATTAGAAGTTCAATTTTTTATAATTAGGTTTCAAATTAATAACCACTGTTATTAATGTGAAGTTAGGTAGCTTTTAAACTATTGGATACAATGCTCAGGTACAATTAAGAATAGATTTTAATATGATAATTGATCCTGCCTACATTTTCCCAAGGCAATACCTGGCAAATTCACACATAATTATTATACTACCTAGAATTTTAGCCCCAAGCATCACAGCAAGACCCAGAGATTGTTACTGAATATGTTGGGGTAGCTCTTTACCCAAATTGGATTGATCTGAACAATTAAGAACTAATAATACAGGGAACTTGGTGTGTTGTTTACTCCTAAACCCAACACTGAGTATAGTTACTTGAGCACTTAAGGCACAGCAGGTGCACCAAACCAATACAAATAATCTCAGGGAATCTGGGTGGAAAATATACCAACAGAGGATGTCATGCTATTCTATATTATACTCTCCTGGAAGGGTGGAGTTAAAGCAGTTAAAAAAGAGTTCTGATTTTGCCTTATTGTCCCTTGAAGGCGAATTTAGACCAACTCCTTAATTAAAGAAACATTAAACCTGTTTCCTGATAGTCATTAAAACTTTCAAAGTATTCCTTATTAGTGTCCAAAAGAAGGGGGAAAACTGGGTATGTTAAAAATAAAAATTTAGGAAAATAATGGGGCTACAAAAATTAAAAAATTGGAAACTTGGGGTAAAATAAAAACTAATTTTGAGAAAAAAAATAGTATTTTCTATTATCTTAATTCAACCAGAAAATGTGCTGATCAGGCATTGGTAGTGGCAGGAGTTTACTACTGGGTTGTCGAAAAAGTCATGATGCATTTTTGCAATGAAAAACAGAAAAAAATACATCATGACTTTTCTAACAACCCAATAGAATGAGGAAGTTTTCATTGGAAAGAAACACAGCTTTCCTCATTTCAGGCTTTCATGTCCACAAGATAAAGAATGATAATTTGGGGGTCCGCCAAGTGGCATATTGGTTAGGAGTTGGCTTGGGATGCCAGCTCTGAGTAGCAGGACCCTGGTTCAGATCCTACATGGGCCAGTGACACTGCACCCTCTACAGCTAAGATGGTGAACAACAGCTCGACCTGGAGCTGGGCTGCCGTGAGTCGCTGGCTATGGCGTAGGCTGCAGTGGGGGTGGAGGGCAGCTGGCGTGAGCTTTCGTGAGCTGCTGTGAGCCACCGTGAGCTGCTGTGAGCCACCGTGAGCGGCTGTCCAATGGTGGGCGACCGATCTGCCTCACCTGGGAAGAGCACAATGATAATACCAACATGGGCCAGTGAAGCGACGTCCTCCACAACTAGACTGAAGAACAAAAGGACAGCAACTTGTCTGTTCCCCTCCCCCAATTCCCCAATAAAATCTTTAAAAAAAAAAGAATGATAATTTGGGCATGGCCACATACAAATGGTCTGCTCTTGTCTTCTTCTTTATCATATAATATTGGTTTCTCCTTCATTTGCTAAACAATTAAATCCTAAATTATTATTTTTTTAATTTTTTAACTGCTTCGGATCTCTATTTCATTCTCTAACCAGATGCCTGGAGCTGAGTATGCCCTATATTTTAATAAGTATTTGGATCACCTGTAACAAAATTCACATTAAAAAATAAAAGAAATTGTAAGTAACACAAACTGTAATTTTTTTCAGAAATATATATATATATATATATATATATATATATGTGTGTGTGTGTGTGTGTGTATTTTAAAGGAGGATTTGGATCATGATGGGCATAGGGAGGTATCTTGAGAACAATCTGGAACATATACTTTACAGTTGCCTATTTTATTAAAGAAAGTCCTGTTTTTCTTATGTTTATAGGTTGACGTTTAGTGAGGCTTATTAAGAATAAGTGCAAATAAAATATATTCCATACAGGTATTCTATAACTGGTAGTGAGTTTACCATGGAGCTCATAACAGTTAAGCTTCTGAACCTCGTTTTGTATTTCTAATTTTTTAAATTCATTTTCTAAGGGAGGATACACAGAATTGTATCAGCCTCCAGCTGACAAAACTCTGCCATGCCCCTAATTATAAAGAATTACCAGTTATCAATATTATTTTCCTTTTCTAGTAATACTAGTGAATTTATTAGCAGTATTAGCAGTAGACTAATGTTTCCACATGGATTTCTTTGCCACCACTAAATCTGGAATTCCTGTAGCATGTTGATCTCACACACACACACACATTCACACACACACACACACACACACACACACACACACACACACACACACACACACACTGTGAAGTCCAAAGTCTAGCCACCACTACCATTTCTTTTGTTTCTATTTACTACTACATAAAGCCCCCTTACCACCCCAATCTACAATCCTTTTTCTGCCCCATGTCTTAGATCCTAACTTTTGGTTAGTCAAATACTATCCTCACAGATGATGCCTGCATGATGAAAAGACTAAGTCATTGATACTCAGGGCTATATAACTAATAATACTCAAAACCCGCTTTAAATTCAGCTATCGCTGAGACACTCCTCACCATGTGACACATGCTCTGCTAAAAGCATTTATTGCCCACATAGCTAATCTGCACAACTGGAGCAGCGACAATAATTGGGGGAGGGGGTGTATGATAACATTACCGTAAGTAACTCTCAGCCTTCCCTTGATCAAATGCCCGTAGTTTGATTTTCCACCATGTTCATCATGATTACTCTGATCTAAGACACCTTGTCTTTTCAGGAATTTCTCCTCAGTCCACTGCTACCCCTGCTTCTGTCCTTGACTTTCTACAGTCTCCTCTCCACGCAGCAACAGGAAATGATGCAGTTACAAATCGAATCAGTTTGTGTCACTCTTTTATTAGTAACCATTCAAAAGCTGAGTATTTGATTCTTACTGAGATCCACAGTCTGTAAAATGGCCTGCATAATCTGCCTCTGTACGGGAACACCCTCAGGCCCTGTTCTCCTCCCACTCAACCCCAGCCACATGGCCACCTCACACTTCCAAAACATCAGAAATACCAGTATGCAGCTGCTCAGAGGCTTTGCGCTTACTGCTCCTCTTCCTGAAATTTCCTACCCCTGGGTTTCTGCATGCTTGTACTTCAGTCAGTTGTTCAAATGTCATCATCTTAGCGAGGCTTACCTGGACCCAGCTGTTTAACAATGAACACCACCACCTCCTCAATCTCAATGGCGCTCTCTCTCTCTCTCTCTCTCTCTCTCACACACACACACACACACACACACACACACACACACACACACACTCTCTCTACCACCTTTCTCCTTGGCTTTTCCCCCACAGCACTTACCACCATTTGACTACAGTAAGGTTTATAGTTAGTATTTTTGTTTAAAGTACTAGAAAGAAAGCTCCCATCTGTTCTTCACTGGTTTGTCTCTAGCATATAGAAACAGCCTGATTTGTAGTAGGAAAAAATTTAATATTTTATAAATAAATGAATGTTATGGCTAAGTGTTTCTATGAAACGTGGAGTCATTTCTCAGGGCTCATCATGTGAGAATGTTTTTCCCTAATACAAAGTTTTGAGATAATTTAAATGACTATCTGAAGAGAGAGAAAGCATATTTGGATTAAATATAAGAGAGAGAAAAAATAGATGGAGGAGAAGGAAGAGGGGGAGGGGGAGGAGGGTTATTGTAGAAAAGAGAGGAAAGCTCTCCCTCACTTGGAGCAGGAAAAGAGATGTGAAGGTTAAGGCATGGATTTAGGGTATATGAGTACAAATCCTGTATCTAACCTTTTCAGTTGTTAGACTTTCCACAAATCACGGACCTTTCTATGTTTCAGTTTCCCTAAACTTAAAATGAGAATGGTACGCCTACCTTTGTCCTGTTTTAGTTATGTACTTACTTTTCATGATAAAAAGCATTAATACATAAAGTGTCTGGCACACAGTAACTACACAACAACTGTTAGCTAGTGTTACTTTAGGATAACATCTGACAAAATATAACAAAGAAGAGGACAAAGCTCTTAAAGGTCAGTGTCCTAAATGAGCTTGCACACTAACAATGAATAAAACACAACCCCTTCAAAGACTGTTGGACGTAGATCTCCATACTAATAGTCTGTACTAACAATCAGAGTAATATCTGATAATTGGCAAATACACACATACAATTCTATAATGTACACAGGTACTAACTTACTTCATCTCTGTAAGACATTTAGGAGGTAATATAATTGTTTTCACCCTTTTTACACATGAGGAAATAGAGACATTAAAGAAGTTATTTAACTTTTGTAAGCAATGATTCAAACTCATATAGTGTACTCAACTATTATTTTGTAACTGCTACATCTGCAATTATAGTTTTTTAATTAATTAATTTTATTATTAGTTTCAGGTGTATATAACAATGTAGTGATTAGACATTTACACCCCTCACAAAGTGATAACCCCACCGAGCACACTACCCATCTGATGTCATACGTAGCTATTATAATACTATTGACTGTATTCCCTATGCTGTACTTTATATCCTGTGTCTATATCTATATCTATCTATCTATCTATCTATCTATCTATCTATCTATCTATCTATCTATCTATTTAATTATAGGAATGTCATTATATTTAAGATTCTCTGGCTGGGACTGGGCGGGTAAGAAAAGTGGATCTTCTTACAGAACAATGATTTCAGATCGACTGTGTCTGTCAGTATGTGATATGTCTACTCTTTCCCAGACATTGATTGTTCATTTATTCTACCCTTACCTGTTGTCTATAACATTTTTTGGTAAAACGTTCAAGTCATTTTTTTAAATACTTCTACAGAAAGACAGAAAGACAGTTCTTATGAAGTTCTATTTGGATAATTTCCATTCCTTATTTCCCTTACTTTTCCCCCCTTATGCAGTGCTTTAACTATTAATTGGAGTGATGTTGATGCATTGAACATATTCTTGTGACTAGCTTTTATTGCAAACATATGCATATTTATAAAGAATGATTGCATAATTGTTCCCTAAAATTGGGGATTTGATTCTGTCATCTTTCATTGCATTGTTCAGAGAAGTTTGACCTCTGGGTGTAGGTTTCACACGCAGATATGCTGCTATTATTTTAACCAGAACCAGATTGATTTGATATTCCCTTTCATCTCTCCCACCTTACTCTTTCTTGTGGATTCCTGCTGGTTAGGCTCACAAACTTCAGAGTAGTATGAATACCTAAATAAATCATTTTTAATCTACATAATTTCACCAAGGCTATGCGTATGATGCTAAGAATCTCACACTTTATGTAAGCTCTAAAAAACTATTTCAAAGGCATAAATATTTTATGCATATATTCACTTCTAAGGCAAAGTAGAGATACATTTCCTTACTTTTCGGGTATTACAGAACCCCCACGTTCTGCACTGGAAATGCAATTGGGTAATGTATGAAAAATGACTCTGCTAAATAAAACAAAGTTGGCTGTCCTTGAATTTCCAGGTTTCAAGCATTAGGAATTTTTAGTTTTATTGATTCATTTTTCCACTCATCATATCTTTATTGAAAGATTATTATGCATCTGCAAGCTAGACGTAGGAATTTCCAGATTAGGAGAGGTTAAAGGGAAACTGATCTTAAATAATAGAAAAGTATGATTACTGTTAAACACACAGAAAAAAATCAACAACTTTGTTTTGGGAGAATGAAAATAAAGTTTCCTGAGTGCTAAAAGAGGAGTAGGAATTGGTCAGACGAAGGCATATGGAGAGTTGGAGTAAAGAGTTCAAACTGAGCACACTATGGAAGAATCTGCTTAGAAGAGAGAACAAAATGCAAACAGCTGAAAAAGAGAATGGCCAGTTCAAGACTAGAAGTTTACTAAATCCTAAAGCAAAAAATAATTCATCTACTCTACTAGCTCCTGAGGCTAACGTGGGAAAGATTTTAAAAGCTCAGTATCTAGCAGTGAAGATATGGCCTCACATACATTTTGCTGCTCTAAAGCCAGTTTCCAATGTTCCTAACATAAGTGATTAGCATCCACATGTCACCAAGCTACGACTTCCTGCCCCAAATACATCATGTCCAATCTTTATACCTGTCCTTCATTCATTCATACACCTACTGATTTTATTCATTTATTCACTCACCTTATGAGTGAATAAAGCAAATATTGAGTTCCTACTATAAGCCACACAAGACAGAGCCAATCCCTCCCTTCGTGGAATATTTCAGCTATAGAGACTACTGTAAGCAGGTACACAGTTTATATGTATATGATATCATTATAAATACATGCATATAAATATAGAAATTCTACTGTCTCACTTCAGATAAAGGACCACCTTAAACCCCTGTCTATATGAATAAAGCCAGAATACTTTTATTTTTGCCATTTTCTGTTCCCAAGAGGACAGATCTTTTTTTTTTTTCCAAGAATAATGAGCTTCTGGAGAACAGGGGCACCCCAAATTACAACCCCTATTGAACAGAAACTTTTATTAGTTTAAACTAAACTACCTTGGTTTTGAGAAGGACCTGTTTCTATTTTTGGTGATCTCCAATACTAAATATGCCCTTCTGGGGCCAATCTACTTTAAAATGTGTCAATTTCTCCATTTCCACCACAATTTTTGTTACTTAACTACCTGGTCCTTGTGTTCCTTGAAGTTCAAGCATGCTTAATATCCACACTTGGTCAGATTACTTGAACACAGTGTTTTCTCTCTGGCATAAATATTCAACAAAGATTGTTTCTCAGCTCAATGCTTCTCACTATCTCTACCTATCTAATCCAGGTTGCTGTGGGCTTGCTTTGTTACCTAGTCAGGGTCCCAGTAAGACAGAGGATCCACCATCTTGTTATATGAACATCTTAACACACAACAGCATGACCAGCTGGGGAAGAGGGAGCAAGAAGTCATACCTGTTTTTAATAGCCTGGAACCATGGATATGTATTAAAAAAAAAAAGAAAAAAGAGTCTAAGTTTAGGCAACACAAGTTTTATTTGAGACCCAGTTATATCCAATATATTACTGTCTAATTATTACACTGATGTGATATTTAGAAAGTGTATCTCTGTTTTCTTTCATTTGTACTTTAACAGAAAAACACTTTCACTGAGCATTATTATGATCATTTTGAAGAGTAGAAATTGCAGTCTCATAACATTAACATTTCAAGTTTAAGATCACAAGGTCAGAAAGGAAAAGATCTAATCAGGCCTAAACCTCAAAACCGGGTCTGTTTTATCTTGAAATAAATCCACTTTTCTTTCCATTATATTGTATCTACCTTAGAGTTTGTTCATTAAACATTTCTAAAGCCACAGGTTTTATGGAGCTCAACGAGACCTTTCAGATAATCTGATTGAATATCCTCATTCTATAGTTGATAGCACCAAAAGCAAGAAAGGTTAAATGGTTCACCCTGTGTACTCAGCTAACTTCGACTCATCTAACTTCAAAAGTCATGCTTTTTCTACTACTCTACAATACCAGTAGGTTGAGTGTTATTAGGTATGAAACACTCAAGATATATATATATATATATATTTGAAGGTGGTTTTATGACTGATGTATTATGTAACATCTTCACTAGCTTTGTCGAAAACCTTCGTTCACACCTTATGAGATTTCCATTATCACTTTAGTGCAAAGGTTATGGATCAAATTAACATGAAAACATGCTGTTCTTCTCTTCTTCTATCCTCACCTCTCAGACACTGCCCTGCTGTTAGCAGTTTGCATGTCCATTTCTGTTCTAAATTGGCTCCTCACTAAGAAGTGATTCATCAAGGATTATATTCTTAGTATTTCAACTTGCTGAGATATTGGCAGTCCAGTCTTTTTATAAGAGGGCTTTTCAAAAGAGCCAGTAGTATGAGAGATAGGAATGCCTGTTTACACAAGGCACGTTATGAAAACTATCTAACTCTCCACTCCATCACTCCGGCACCAAATTTTCTTCCTAAATTCAGAATCCTTCCAAACTCCTGGGTCTTAGTATATACAAAGCTAATAAGATACTAGAAATCCTCTACCTGAAAATAAAACTTCTAAGATTCTTCCAATATAACTTTGTCTCTGTCAAGAATGCTAAAACTAAGGATGGCATCCCTGGAATGCAGGCTCATATTCTTGCTTTCTCTTTTCTCATTTTTCTATGATTAACTCATTCTCCCCTGGAACAATTAAAGCCTTACCTTTTGGGTGAGGGTGGGGAAGACTTGATCTGTGATTCACATTTTTTTTCTAGAGAATCGCCCTCTTATAACAAGCTATATGTATAGTATATTGAAAAACAATATGAACTTTCTACAGCAATTTGTTTTTAAAGCTATTCATAATATTATATAAGAGGCACGGAAAATAACTTTTTTTTTCAAAACAGACAGAGAATCATGATAAAAATAATAAATTTCAAAGCAATTGATGGTATTTGTTAGGAATATACCAAATAATTGCTGTGGATAAAATTTAATATCTAGTCCTAAGTGAGCATTTTTGTAGATATATTAACTGTCCTCAGCTCTGCCGGACATTATCACACAGAATATATGATGGTCCCTAGTAAGAGCTCTCATTAAATTATATCTATTCTCTGCATTATAAAAGTCACATTCTTAGAATAAATACTACTGTTGCGGGGGACGGGGGGTCCCTTCCACATCTTCTTTATAAACCAAATCTTAGTTTTATTTTGGAAGGCTGAATAAATTTAAATAGTGTACAGGACAATGCTCCCTAAAGTATGACTATGTGTATATTTCATGACACCCAAGATTTATTTAGGTGTTACATAAATGAGCACCTTTGAATTATGAATTGATTTAACATTCATTTGAAAACACATAACAATATGCTGTACTAGTCAGGGTTGTGTAGGTATTTAACAAGTGAATTAAAAGTGTTTAATAAAAGAAATATAAAAAGTTGTGGACAGAGTTAAATGGTAAGGAAAGATAAAGCACCGAGGGTTGATCGGGAGTGGGGAAGCCATTCGTGTCCTCAGGCCTGAAGAGGCAAGTGGAGGAGAAGATGAGCAGAGATCTATTGTTGTAGAAGAGAGTCATGGTCTTGGGTAGAGGAATCTGGCAATGACTTCGTGAGAACCAGTAAAGCAAACCAGGGCAATAAATAACTAGACCTGCCCTTTTCCTACCTCCATTTTCCAAAATACTTCTAAATTACACATTAATTTAAAAAAAAATCACAGTAAAAATTAGCAAATATTTTCAACCAAATCATATAAAAATATCACAATTCAAAACTTAAGGCCTAGAAGCAAGGAAGAGTTTAAAAGAAATACATAGTCATAAAGCTTATATTAAATAATTAAGTAAATAAAGCAATAAACTAAAAATTCATTCAAGAAGCTGAAAAAGACTATTAAAGCTTCTAGAAGGAAAAATAATAAACACAAGAACGTAAAGTAAATAATGAAGAGTCAGCACAGAATCTAGTATAGGAATGAAAAGGGAAAAGACATTTCAAACATTACAATGTTTAAAACAAAATTTTAGAGTATATGAAAAATTTTGAATATTTAAAGAAAATATACAAATTATAAAAACTGACTCAGGAAAAAATAAGAAACCTAAAATGTATGTATTCATCAAAAAAATAAGTCAATAGATAAGAAATGTTCTCATAAAATAACTTCTGGCTGAGAGATGTTGACCATTATGTTTACCCAAACTTTCAAGGAATATTTAACTCCAATGTTATTCACACAATTAAAAAATAAAACATGAAGGGACATTTGAAAACTCATTTTAGGCCCCCTTGATATCAAAACCTAAAAAGACATCAAAGAAATGAAAAATTCAGACCTGTCTTAATCATAGTGATGAAAAAACCCTGCTATATTAATAAACTGAATCCAGCAATGCATACAATGATAATGCATCATCATTAATTTTAGATTATCTAATGAGTACAAAGTTAATGTAACATCAGAAATTAATCAAAGATTTACCATATTAAACACTATGAAATAAAATATCAGAATGGTCCTTTGATTAGATACAAGTATTTTAAAATAAAACAACCATTCATGTATTTTACTTTATTATATTTATTTTTATTTCTTTTTTAGCTGAGCCATCCTGCCACCTGTTGGCAGCTCAACAGCAGCTCAACAGCAGCTCAGCTCGGGTCGGGAATCGAACTGGTGACCTTGTTGCTCAGAGCTCCCATTCTTGAGTGAGCTCTTAACCAACTGAGCCACTTGGCTGGCCCCTCATTCATGTATTTTAAAAACAAAGACATCTGAGAGAACTTTTCAAAAAGTGATTAAGAGTAGCCCCCAAATTTAGAGTCAATGTAATATTTAATGGTAAAACATGTTAATCCTTCCCTTTCATATCTAATTTAAAACCAAAATGTCTGCTATTACCATTTCTATTCAACATTTTACTTTAGAACATAGCTAATACATTAAGACAAGTAATTAAAATAAATGTTATAAAGTTTTACATGAATAAAACTTTCATAATAACAGACAATATGACTTTATACATATAATTTCAAAACAATACATAATATTATTAGAATTAAAGAAGGAATTCAGCAGAATTGCTAACCAAAAAAATACAGAACCCCACAAATGAATGCTACATTCAGCATTAAATGGTTAGGAAAAAAATTGTTAGAAAATAAAAATGTTATAATGACACTATGACAATACTTCCAAAAATATCAAGTTCCAAGGAATTAAGTTAATTTAAATATAAAAGGCATTTATTGAGAAAATTACAAAACTATGCAGAAAAATTAAAGGTCAAAGTCATTTTTTATGAGTTGAAAAACTCATTAAGTTCATTATTAAAAACATTTTTTGTCATAATTCATGTGTAATTTCAATGCATTCTAAATTAAAATAAATATGTCAGTATTTTGTAGAACTTGGAATGCTCATTTAAATTTTACGTTGATTACAAAGGGACAAGAATCAAGACACACTAAAAGAGGATCAAGTAGAAAGATCTGTCATATCAAGATATATTGAGTACATAAATTTGTGAGACAGCTATAAAGTTTTTTTGATATAATATAATATAATATAGGAGAATATTTTGATAACCTCACTTTGAAAAGGGCTTAAGTTAAACAAAAAAGGCATTGACCATATTTCAAAGGATATACTTGATTATGTTACAAGTAAGAACCCTTGATAAAAATCATTATAAAGGAACTAAAAAGACTTTGTAAGAATATTATGACTCTCAAGAGAAATACAGTAGTCCCCCCTTATCTGTAGTTACCTTCCATCAACACTGGCTTGAAAATACTAAAAGGAAAATTCCAAGATTAAACAATTATAAGTTTTAAATCGCATACTATTCTAAGCTCAGTGATGAAATCTCACAACGTCCTGCTCTATTTCCCCCGATATGAGTCATCCTTTTGTCCAGTGCTCCCATGCACCATGCACCATCCACCATCCACCAGTTAATCACTTAGTAGCCATCTCATTTATCAGATTAATTGTCACCATATCGCAGTGTTTGTTTGGGTAACACAAAGTTAATTTACTGAATACTAGCCCCAAAGTGTAAGAGTGATGATGGCAATGCAGATATGCCAAAGAAGCCATCAAGTGCCTCCATTAGGTGAAATGTTGAGTGCAGTATAATAAGGTATTATGAAAGAGAGTGAGAGACCATATTCATACAACTTTTAGAACAATACATTGTTGTAATTGCTCTATTATTTTTTATTATTGTTGTTAATCTCTTACTGTGCCTAATTTATAAATTAAACTTCATCATGGGTATGTATGTATAGGAAAAAACATAGTACATATAAGGTTCAGTACTATCCTCAGTTTCAGGCAACCACAGGGGTCTTCGAATATATCTCCACAGATGGGGGAGGGGAGGAAACTACTGTAGAAAAATAATCCTTTAGAAAAAAAAAAGTTGCAGAAAACTTAACTAGGCACTTCACAAAACGGTAAATATAAATGACCAATAAAGATATAAAACTATTTCCAGCCTTATTAATAATTAGGTAAATACATATTACAACTACAAGGAAATACCATTATATATACTATTTTAAGAAGTTTGAAAATACTACATTTTGGTGAGAACACAGAGCTATGATAAATGACTGGCCCCTATTATTCGCCCCTTCTTATATCTGCAGTGTTTGCCATATAACCCAATAATGTCTCCCACTAAAGGTGGAGTACCTTTTCCCACTCCTGACTTTGTGATTAATCAGGTGGCTGCTTTGGTCAGTGGGATGTTAACCAATGTAATACTAGCAGAAGCTTCAAAAGCATGCATGCTATTAGTCTTTCTTTCTTCGGCCTCTGCCATCACCACAGAAAGAACATGTCCCTGCCAGCATCCTGATCTGAATGGGATGAGGGGCGCATGGGACAGACCTAGACCTACACAACTGCAGAGTGAATCAGAGACAATCCACAGGGTATAATAATGAGAATAAACGATTGCTGTTTAGCTACTGAGGCGGGGCGGTCTAACAGCATTATTGTAGCAGCAACTATCTAATCTGAATACAACGGAAAGTCTCACAAGCTGGTGATGACAGTATAAATTGCTATAACATCGTGGAAAACATTTTTTTCATTATTTTTAAAGCATAGATAAGTATATATTCCCCTAAAACCCATAAATTTCACCCCTAGGTAAATATTTTAGAGGAAGTCAGGATACATTTACAAGAAGGTTCAAAGTGTTTGTAGTAATCAATACCGAAAAAATGCTAAATAGAATATAAATAAATATATATATATATATAGTAATATATTCATAAAATGAAATAAAACATTAGTCTGAAAATCAACTTATTTGGCTACACATATCAATATGCATAATGATGAACAAAAGAAGAATGTTGTTTCCAAAAGACATATATGTACTTTTGATTCCATTTTATAAAATTCAAAAACAGGTAAAACTATAATGCTCAGAAATACATATATATAATACATATATATAAATGAGGCCATTTTCTTGGATGACCTGCATCTTGGCTGCCTGCTATTTAAGGAATTTTCCACCAAGAGAACCCCAATGTATCCAAAACTTACATGAGAAGCTGAATATTTCTGCCACTGCCCTGACATCTATGTCACGAGTAAGAGTCCCTGCTCAGCCAGGCAAACTTCCAGTCAAAAATGAAGGTGGGACAGTGAAAAAATTACGCTGCCACCAAACACAGTGTTCTCAGTGTCAGTAATGTCCACAGCCAAGTGTCTTTCTTCCACAAGGCTTCGGCTGTCATTCTAGTGGGCCAGCCTTCTCTGGACCTTGATGTGTTTCTTTTTTGTTTTGCTTTTTTATCCTAGTTCACCAAGCTCCCGGAACTTCTCCTTGTAAGCCACTACAGTTTCAATAAAGTCTTCTCCTTAATAAGACAGGGGCGATTCCTAGGTCTCTTCAGTAACAAACCTGTGTAATACAATCTAAGGATATCTTAAGACGGACACAGACTATTTAATATCTTTCATTTAAGTTTGGGGCCAACAAGTACTTAGAAAAGAACACTTTTAGCCGACCATATGATGTCTGGCAATTAAGTTCGCGGACTTGTTGCAATGATGTTGTCAACTTTTTTTGATATGAGAGGGATTATTCATTATGAATTTGTACCAATTGAACAAACAGTTAACCAGGTTTACTATTTAGAAGTGCTGAAAAGGCTGTGTGAAAAAGTTAAACGACCTGAAGTTTTGACCAACAATTCATGGCTCTTGCATCACGACAATGCACCAGCTCACACGGCACTGTCTGTGAGGGAGTTTTCAGTCAGTAAACAAATCACTGTATTGCAACACACTACCTACTCACCTGATCTGGCCCCCAATGACTTCTTTCTTCAACTGAAGATAAGGAAATATTGAAAGGAAGACATTTTGATGACATTCAGGACATCAAGGGTAATATGACGACAGCTCTGATGGCCATTCCAGAAACAGTTCCAAAATTGCTTTGAAGGGTGGACCAGGTGCTGGCATCAGTGCATAGCTTCCCAAGGGGAGTACTTCAAAGGTGACTGTAGTGATATTCAGCAATGAGGTATGTAGCACTTTTTCTAGGATGAGTTCACAAACTTCATTGTCAGACCTCTTATGCCTATTTTCCTACGAGGTATCTGAGGCCCTGGATAAACATGGGTCAGTGGTTCAATTTTTCATGAGTAGGCACTATTATCTAAATTATTTTGAAACTATAATCGCCAGTGAACAAAGAAGCCTCTGTTTTCTGTCCAGAATGTGCCATGAGGTTTGCTCCATGCCGTCCTGTTTCTCCACAGGAAATTGCTTCATTAACTTCTGGGACATTATAAGAGCAACCACATTACCTCATGATGTTGGTAAATATATCCAATCACCATTCTATTGCTTTATTTTAGCATCCTGTGGGACTTCTAAAAGGGAATTTGTCCCTTTGAAAGTGCTACATCCTTTTATTTTTCATGTTTAGTAATACAAACCCCTTTGAAAAGCCTGTAAGGGTTTATAAACCATGATAATTTGTAACAAACAAAAACATAAAAGAAAAATGTGGTGCAGAACAGAGTAAATCCGCATGAGACACTGGTTTCACATTTATTTTGACTCTGGCAGCAAAATAAGAGCACCAGAGAGTCAACAAAGGTAAAATAAAAGGTGGGGGAAAAAAAACAAAAGGCTGACAAACAATTCTGAACATGAAATAAAGGCAGCAACACAGAGAAATACAAACTGAAAGAATACAAATGAAATAAAAAATAAATAAAGGTAACCCATCATGAAAATAATTGACAAAAGCAAAAAATAATCAAACGAAGCTGAATGATAAAGAAAAAAAGGAAGAAAGAAAACTTTAAGTTCAAATTTAGTTTTCTTAAGCAAGAAAAGATACATTAAAGAACAGGCGGGAAAGAAGCCCTAAGAGAAAAAAAAAATATATATATATATATATATTTATAGCATGTATATATAGCATGTGCAATTTGTAACCCATAAATCTTAAGATGTTTGAGAGATTTGTGATATGCTCATTCTTTATTAAACACATATAGTGAAATATTTTGCTGTTCTCAAAACTATACTTAACTCACTGGTACCCCATCAGTCTTACTGCCTTAGGGTAAAAGGGGCTCAAAAGCAGAGGGAATTCCAAGTTTAGCTTTCAGGGCTAAGCTTCTATAATGTACTTTTGTACCAATACAAAACTGGGTAGAGAAGAAGAACATGGTAGCACACTCTGAAAATTAGTGACCCCATCAGTCTATAAATCTTTCAATAACTGATTCAGCAACATGTTTAATTAACAGGCACTTTCCTTCAAACTGGTATAGGCTACTCTAAACCCTGTGTCATTTGCAAGGTGTGAATTGGACACAATTAAATTTAAGTAAGTATTTATTTGCAGTGCATGGGGATTTTCAAAAGAATCACACAGATACTAAACGTTTTTCGTTGCTTAGGTTCTCACATTGTTCCAACACAGTTTATAGGAAGAGGTAAGAGACATTTTAAATACTGTTGCATTTCCTACAATAGCAACCTTTCTCAACTGGACATAACCATCCATAGTAGGATTTGCCTTCAGGTCTGTTGAAGTATAAAGAAAGAAAAGATTTTAGTTTGGATGGAATACAAAGTGCATCGATGGAAAAGGAAAGGGAAAGGAAGGGGAAGGAAGGGCATAATGCTGCAGAGCTACATAGATAAAGAATGTAGGTGCCTTCTATGCCAGGCCAAATAATCTGCTTTTGTATTTTCTGGGAAACCATCAAATTTTAGAGTAGATAGAAAAACTGAGATGGATTGAAGGGAAACAAATTGGAAACACTGTTGCTGGCTTTAAAAACAAAAATTGAAGATGGTAAAATCTGGTAGGTGAGTGATGCATTTATAGTAGAGATGATAGATAAAAGTAATAAGTAAATCTGAACTATGTTGAAGGCAACAATTGTCTAGTTTCATAATTTAACTACAGATACCTCTGCAAACAGCCAGTACCCACAAAACCTAGACCTCATTGGTAGTTGCCCAAAGTTCAACATATGGCTACAACCTAAAGAAAATAATCTGGAAGTGGAGATGTACTACACACTTTACAGTTCAGAGGAAGCACACTTCCCTCTTTTGGAGGGAAGCAATTGTTCATTTTATTCTGCTTTTTGCCAGGGAGTGAAAAATATCAATTAATCGGTCTGAAGTTCAGAGAGTCCTTCAACAGTTATGCTGAGAGTGTCAGGTACACTGGGAAACAGGGCTCATTGTCTGTGAACTTATTCACCAGAAGTTTAACAGGTTGAGGAACATCTTGTATTATTTGGACTCTATCTATCATTAAACATAAATGAGAAAGAGACGTGATACACAAATGTGCTAATGCCAAATGGATACATGTATTAAAGACACAGTAACCATCTGGACTCAATATGGAACTCAGAATGTTCCCATTTATCAAATTATAATCCCCATACAATATTTTATATCTGTAATTCAATGTTGATAAAAACAGAATTTTTTCAAAGTGGATTTCAGCAGTAGTGCCAAAAGTTAACACGTTTATCAGAAGGAGGAAAGACAGGTGGCCCATAGAGAACTTCATTAAAATCCCCTGGGATTTTGGGGTGAGGAAGCACAGGGACAAATATTAGTCACCATCAGAGGAACATTAAAAAATTTTAAGAATAGACATATTCGAGATTATTCTTATCTCTGTCTGTTTGAATTCATTCTCCCAACCCTCAAATCGCTTTCCCTTCTCATTGCTTATTTAATACTAAACTGATTTTGAAGTTGAACTCAAGTTCTACCTTCTCCAAAAAACTTTACTCATAACCACCATCTAATCCATTACAATGAGATCCCCCCTCCTAAAAGTGGAGACCTCCCTGCTTCTACCAACTAAGAGGTTTTTGCCATGTGCTGTCTACTTGTAGTTGAGGTCTTCCTTCTTTTTCCTTCTTTTCTTTCTCCCTCCTTTTTCTACCTACTTACCTTCTATCCTTCCTTCTTTCTTTTTTCCCTTTAGAAACAATGTTTCTCATTAAAAATTATATGCCAAATACACATAAATAAAATAGGAAACAACTAGAGAAAGGGTATAAAATCCTGTACCTTGTCCAGTAGGCCCATCTTGTAACTGAAGCACTTCCATTAAAGCCTCAGGAGATCTCAATAGGCCATTAACACAACCTGTAAAAAAGAATATACATCATCGTTGGTGAGCGCTGACATTCCCTTTTGTCCCTGCTATTGGCACGTAAGATAACCAGGATCCTGTGTTTTCTACTTGTTCTGAGATAATTTCTGGCAAGAATGCTCATTCACTTCCAATCCACCCAGGCTACTGAGCTCTTTGCAGGGCTAGTCCAGGGAGGGGTCTATTGTATAATGGCGGGATTCCAGGTATTGAGTTGGGAAGTAAAAGGGAAGGCGAGGGGATGATCAGTTCCCTGGGACTCCTTCCTTCCTCCAATATTGGCTCTCTCCCGTCCCAAACAGGATTAAGCTACTCCGTCTTGCTCTGTCCTCTCACCAAGCCCCATCTCGCCACATCTTGCTTCTCAGTACTAAGTCTCCAAATACCATGGTTAAAAAATTTCCAGAATTTCCTAAACCTTCTTGCTCCCTGAAATCTCCTCATGGTTTTTCAGGCCCTGAGATGCTCAGTGACCAGATACTAGAATTCAAAGCTTCACATTAATGTAACCACCAGCAAAGCAGGTCCTTGTCCCATGTCATGTTCTTTGCTGTATGCCCAGTGCCTCCACTGCCTGCCAGAGACCTACAAAGCACTCAAAACTATTTTCTTAATATACACGAAACATTTTTACTCCTAAAATTATGTAATAGAGAAAGTAAAATAAGGCAGAAAAATACACCATGTATTTCCTGCCAGTAGCATATCCTTTCTGGTCATTAAAATATTTTGTAAAACTCAAAATGATATTGTGCTTACAGAAAAACAATTAATTAGTATGTACTGACTACCTGAAACATATTAAGCATTTTTTCTGAGTGATATACATATGCTTTATATCACACTTATTATCACTGCAATCCCATGAAGGAAATAGTGTTTATTTACTTTTCAGAAAATAAACATTGTCAAAGTAACATTTCCCTCTTAGTAGGAGAGTTGGGATTGGATTTCAGATTTAGGCTTCTGCAAAGTCCATATCCATTTTACTTCATTTACACCTGAGATTATGTCATTTGATTTAGTGCCAGGTAAAAGCGAGGGGAAGCCTATTGGAAACAATGAGCTTAGCCATGAAAATGGCTAGTTTTCCAGGCCAGCATATAAAAGGTGAGATTAGAGAGCTGGTTGAGGAAACTGTCATCACTCACCCTGTGTTTTATTCCTATTTGCCAGCACCTGAACTTTCTTTTTCATAGCAACATGGCAGCTGATATCAGTCGTGTACCGTGCTCAGTGATTAAATTTTTATGTGACACTGAACCTTAAGTGCCAAGCAACTAACCTACAAATGGTCAGTCTATGTGTAGGGGCAGGCTGATTTTATCATTTTATATTTATAAACTATTTCCATGCTGAATTTTAAATCCTCAAGGGCCACTCTCCTTTTCATATTGTTTATCTAGCAATTGTCTATAGTGGGAACTTTGTCACAATAGGTTCTCAACAACACAGTCTTTAGATTGCTATCTAAACATTTTCCTTTCCAACAGAATGTCAAAATTTGACTTGGTACTTGGTAAGGATGGTGTCTTCTGTATACCCTGAAATAATTATGATGCTTTAAAAAGTTATACTTGTTGACTTGTGTATCAATGGGTATATAAAAAAAATCATAATATTTAGAAGAGTATTTGAATTTCTAAACATATATAAAAGGGATATGTACATTTTTACTGAAACAAAATTGACATATAACATTGTATTAGTTTCAGGTTTACAAGATAATGATTTAGTACTCATATATATTGTGAAATAATCACCACACTAAATGTAGTTGACATCTGTCACCATATACCTGGATGTGGCCTAACTCTCCAAGCAAGTTTTCTTCTGTTGGATGTTATACCCCTGGGCAGTACTGGGGGTAGAGCTTGGGGAGGTGGAGCAGGGCTTCAGAGCTAGGTGTGAACAGGTGTGAATTGTACAGCGTAGTACAGTGCAGTATAGTATAGTACTGTATAATACAGTACAGTACTGTATAGTACAGTATACTATAATCAGATTATGTTTCTTTGTTCAAAATTCTCCAAGGGTCCCATTTTATTCCAATTTAAAGTAAAAATTTTTACAATGGCTTACTAGCCCTAACATGATTTGACTCACTGCCATAACCCATCCCTCCAACACATTAGACTTCTGGGTGTCAGTGAACATTATAAGCACACTCCAACCTTGGTGCATTCACTTTAGCTGCACTTTCTGCTTGGAGTAGCCTTCTCCCAGATGTACAGGTGGCCCACTGCCTTACCTTTTTTGATTCTGTACTCTCATATAATCTTCTTCATGAAGCTGACTCCCACAAATCTATTTAATATGCTCTAATCTGTAAATCCATATTCCCCTAATTCTATAATATTTCATTTTGCTTTTGCACAATATGCATCATCTTCTAAAGCATGATAAGAATTTCATATTCATTATGTCTGTTGTGTATTATTTGTCTTTTCCTACGAAAGTATAAACTGCACTAGTATAGCTTATCTGATTTGTTCTTTGATGCTTTCCTACCTATGAAGCATGAATATTTTACCTAGCATATGGTAAAAGCTTGCAGGACAGGTTTTAAATTGTACCTGCTATATAAGTATTTTAAGAACTCTTACAAATAAAGAAAATAAACAAAAATTAAAGAAATACAGTTATAAATAAGCATATAAAAATTCAGCCTAAAATCCAAGGCAAATTAAAATAAAATAAAGATACCATTTTGGGCAATTAATTTAGAAGCATGTTCTTCTCCTAATTCCTGATAAAGGTATAAAACACGAAAAAGGCACTGTCATTCACAGAAACTAGAAGTGATATTAAGCCATGTTCTCTAACCCTTCCCACATGATTCCTTCTTAAAAGGAAAGTATAACAACATTGTTGGTCATATTTTAGGTAAATATTTAGCCGTGATCATGATCTGATGTGCTTGCATATGATAAAATAGCATGTACATGGACAGAACTCTCCCTCATGTTGCTATCTTCAATCCATCCATTCCTCAGAAAATGACAGCCGGCCCTAACCCTCTGGGGCCCTCCTGAAAATGTCTTCTTCCCTCCATGCTGCCCAAGCAGTAAAGGGCTAGATGCCACTTTTATGTGAGAAGAGGGTTCTGCCCTGTCCTTTATGGTTTTTGATCTTCTAGTTTTCCCATGACAAGCCTGTGTCAAAAGCCAGTTGACTTAGGGAAAAGGGAGTGATAAAATAGGCAGGTGTCTTACTTACGTTTGTTTAATCTGAGGTATAAACATGGCACTGTGTTTAGTGTGGTCCATTCTAGCTCACCAGGAGAGAGAATGCACTGAGACTCCAAGCACAGATCTGGAGAGGATAACATGCTCTTCGCTATATCTTGTCATTTTCTCTTGTTAACCCACCTTTTTTTTTTGCTATTTGTAAGGCTAGAACTGGGATGCGTCTAAAGTAGAATTTTGGTATTTTAAGGTTTCCTCAAACAGCATATAACAGAACTGTGAAATCTCATATTAAATACAAACTCTGTGTGTGTATCTAATCTCTGTATATGTTTGTCTGTTTGTATACAATAAACAAAATAAGCAAACAAAAAAAGATCAGGAGGCATAAGATAATTGGTATATTAGATAATAGGATAAATGAAAGTTACTGTGAAAGACATGTATTAGATCTACAACTAGGAAATGAATATTAAGCAAGAAAGAAAAATAAAAAAAGGAAAAAAAATCAATTTAGTGATTTAGATACAATCTTCATCAGACAAATTTATGCCATGTCATAGTGACACTTAGACTTACTCTATCTATTCTTTAAGATATTTGACTTATCCTTTAAATCGTAACACAATTATTCTAAAACTGTTTCTACATTATCCAGAAGGACATGTGTCACTCAAAAAAACAATTCCAAAGTTCACTATATCGCATCATTCTTTAATCCATTCTTTTAATATTAAGTTGTTCTTTTTATTTAATAAATGTAAATAATTTTATTTTAATATGAATAAGGCAATAAGTTGTTCTTATGTTGCCAAATTAACTAGGCATGTTTGAGACATTTATTCTGTACATAAGTAGGTAGATAGATATAGATATTAAATGTATTAAATATGTATCTCTGTATCTCTCTTTCTATGTCTACCTATCTATTAATAGATATATAGTTAGTCCTTTCCCAGGTCTACTGAATAATTTCTCATAATTACTTTTTTGAAAAGGTTAATCGATCACTTATTTATCACACTCATTAATTGTGAGCTTATTGAGAGTAATGGAACAACTTGTTTTGTTATCTTTGTACCTGTCAGAACTGAACTGCCTTTAGCACAGTAGGAGTCCAATAAATGTTCTTTGAATAAATAAATAAGTGAATTGTTAATACAGCCTCCTTACCTAGACTCTCCAGCAGAACTTTCATCTTCGTTCCTGTCCAAGGAAGCCACATTTCACCTGAAATTTTTTTTTCTTTTCCCCAGGAATGGCAATGAAAAAGAATCTTTCCCTCAGGGTCTTTTGCACTGACTCACTAATAAGTATCAATTGCCCAGAAATGTATAATATCTTTGCAAGAAAATATTTATATTTTCTGTAATCTCAAGTGAGATACTTGTAGCTATCATATACTATTTCAGAGCTAGAGAATGAGATTTTTGTTTGTTTGTTTTATTTATTTTTTGTTGTTTGTTTTTTTTTAATCCATGGGCTAATTTGTATTATGGATTTTAGGAAAGAGCCTAAGCTATCTACATGGAACTTAGCCTGGAACTATTCATAATTTAATTACTGATTCATTGAGGAGACTTTAATAACAAATGAAACATACAGATACGGAAAAGTAAATGCTCTCAAGTATGGAGAAAATTGTCAACATAGCCTGTAAAGAAAAAGTGAAGATGCATTTAAAGGATAATACTATACAAGTTTTTAAATAAATGTGCCTGTATGTCAGGTAATCTGCAACAGTAATTGAAATAAAAAAAAATGTACACTGAAAAAAATCACAGAAAGTATCATTGATTTTAGCAGAGGATAATGATAGGGAGATATGGATCTACATGGTAGAAAACCTAAGGTGAAAAGAAATTGAGAGGGATCAGTTAGCTCTTGGTAGGGTTTACATTTTTGAAAGAGAAAACTAGAAATCTATCCTCTTAGCAAATTTCAAGTATGCAGTACAGTGTTTTTAACTATCATCACCATGCTGCACATTATTAGATCTTCAGAACTCATCCATCTCGCATAACTGAAACTTTGTATCTTAACCAACATCTCATTTCTTCCTTCTCATCGGAAACCCTGGCAACCACCATGCTACTCTCTGCTTCTATGAGTTTGACTGTTTTACATTTTACATAACGGTGAGATTATGCAGTACTTGTCTTTTTGTGTCCACCTTATACTAAATCTTCTCACCATAAATACACACACATGTGCACACACACACAGACACACTTTGGTTATATCACACAGGGATAATATACCAGGTCAGATTCTGTGAAGAGATGGCTGCTGTGACATAAAAAAAGAAAAATAAACTTATTTTGAGGGAGATCAGGAGAGAGGCAATATCCTATGGCTAATACTATTCCAAGAGTTATTGGAAACTTTTTAAAATATAACATCACTGGGCTATATTGGGAAAGGGTCTGCTGTTATGTGCTCTATGTAATATCACATAATAGCACATGAAGCAATTCAGAGTCAGAGTGATTAAGTAACTTCTCATGGGTTCTTTTGGTGGGAAAGAGATTTGATGTAATTGGAGATCTGATTCCAAAATCCTGGCAAATGAGTGTATTATTTTGATTTTTCTTTTTTTTTTAAGATTTTTATTGGGGAATTGGGGGATGGGAACAGCATTGGGGAATTGGGGAAAGGGTAACAGACAAGTTGCTGTCCTTTTGTTCTTCAGTCTAGTTGTGGAGGATATTGCTTCACTGGCCCATGTTGGTATTATCATCGCACTCTTCCCTGGAAGGCAGATCAGTTGCAGTCTTCTGGACGGCCGCTCACAGCGGCTGCTGGCCACTCTCACTGGCTGCTGGCTACACATGGTACCATGGCAACCCACTGCAGTAGTAGCTGCAGCCTACACCATGGCTGGTGACTCATGGCAGCCCAGCTCCAGGTTGAGCTGCTGTTCAGCGTCTTAGCTGTAGAGGGCAGTGTCACTGGCTCTCATATGTGAGATCCGAAACGGGGCCCTCTGGTGTCCCAAGCCAGCTCTTAACCAATGTGCCACTCAGCCGGCCCTATTTTGATTTTTCTATAAAGAATGTGAACATATCTTCCCACCACTATAAAATTACTTATTATTCTAACCCCAGTTTTCTATATAACAATGAATGACAGTGGAAAGCACATGGAATTTGATATTAGAGATATTTAAATTTGAAGTTTTGCTGTTCGATAGCTCTGTGGACCTTACAGAAGCTACTTAACCTCTCAAAGTTTTAGCTTCCTCATGTGTAACTGGGTAGTGCATGATATAGTCACAGAATTATTTGGATAATGAGGGCTGATATGTTTAAGAAGCACTGCTTAAACTAGAAGTGACAAAATACACTTCCTACTGTATTACATAAAAACCACTTTGGAAAATCCCATGAAATAACTGCTTTAAATAAAATAAAATAAAATAAAAGCAAACAGAACGATTTATTCTGCTTAAAAAAAAAAGTCACCTCAAATCCAAAAGAACCACTTTTCTAAATAACACTATAAAAGTAGAATTAGACCCCACTGGGTGGGTTTCCATAGGAGCTACTCTCTCTGGAAAACTTCTGACAGGTAGGAACACATTTGATCCCCGTTCCTAACTACTTGTAAAAAAAAAGCAGGGAAAGAATGATAGCATCAATAGATTCCTTATTTCTTTCTTTCCTTTCTTACAGCACTTTACAATGGATGAAATTTTCATCAAAACCGAGGACAAGGATGGTATTTTTCTCTTAATGATGAAAAAAACCCTCTGCATTGGTTATTGGCAGTACTTAAACAGCATCTTCTATTTTCTGACAACTTTTAAGCCAATACTACTTTGCCCAAGGAATGACTACGATGTCGGACTTCATAGTTAAGGATGCTTTTTAGGCACACCAGGGGGCTGTGATGCTCTTACTGTTTAACAAGTGTAAGTAAGAGACCCCACTACGCTGCTGTACAAAATCCCCTTTTCATTCCACTTAATCCCCTTCACTGTTCCTTCTCCTGAGCCTTCTCTTCATGGCCACTTTAGTTCTTTGAAGATTGTTTTTCCACCCCCCTGCCCCCCACATCCATGTCAATCACCGCAGGCCAAATTCTTCTCTTGCAAGTACATGACAGTCAAGGGGAGCTGCCAGCTTGTATCTAAAGGCTGAATTTTGCACCATAGGTGGTAGCTGTTCTCTAACAAATATAAACAAACTCATTAGAAAGAGTAGCTACACTAGGCAAGTGTTTGGGAGTGTTTAGTAGAGGAGCCAGGTAAATATTTTTATATGGCCTTACAGACCTAATTGTGTGTGTGTGTGTGTGTGTGTTTTCCTTTCTTTTTATTTTCTATACTTCCAGTTCCACTTTGATTTTTATAGACAACTAGAGGCTGCTTAAAAGGTCGTAGGGTTCTTAAAAAATAGCATATCTTATAAAACAGTAATACTACTGAGACCTTTATATTTAAAAGTATTTTCAAGCTCTCTTTTCATGACTTACTTAGAATGGGTGGTCATATTATATGAAAGATAATAAATTTAATTTTATGATTACAAAGGTTTGGTTTCTAAGTATTTGTCAATGAGAAAGCTAATTCTATTATTATAAATCAATGTTATTGCATTCATTGAATTCAACAAATATATGAAACATTGTTTTAAATGATCTAACTTGATTTAATACAATTTCAGTAGCTTAATTAGCTGCTTTTTAAAATTTGGGTTTTAAGATGTTTTCCTACATATATGATGTCTATGGAGTGCTCTCAATCTATAGATCTTTCCCTAATAGCTTTAATAATTCTAAGACTATATATACATTGGTGAAAAAGAGATATTTAAGCATAACATTTAGAGCAAACAAAAGAAATTAACTCAATTATATGCACCTTGGAAAGAGAATAAAGGTATAAATCAACACTTCCCCCAAAATAGCTTAAGCACGACACTAATTCAGTAAAGGCTATCAGATGCTTAATCTAAAAGAGGGTTGGTTCTATTATACTATAAACTGAGAAACATTGAATTAGGGTTACAGAAAAAGGCTTATTTAATGGAACATTTATCAGATATTAATACACTAATAGATATTGTTTATATCTAAGACAAGGATATAAAGTTCATTGTTTCTTTAAATCACTGAGTATTACTATCTCCATCTCGTAGAGGGAGGACTGGATGGGGTGGCATCAATGCTAACATCTATTAATTTGTGCAATTTGTGTTCCATGGTACATACCTTGGTAAATGTTGCTTTGAATCATGAAACCCTGTTTGCATGCAATCATTTCTTAAGGGAGCTTATGCATTGTGACATACAGGACATATTATTAAATATACACACAGTACACTCATACATATGAACACACATATATTAATATACCACCATGATTTATTATGGATCATGCATCACTCTATCATATATCCCTATAGTAACTGGATTGCACTTGACAGTAGAGTTGCAATCTTGGTACTATACTCAAATAGCTATGTTTTCTTAGGTAGCTCCTTATCAATATTGCAATATTTATAAAATGAAGTTCATAGATTAGCTCAGTAGAATCACCACATTAGAATTGCTTGGGGATTAAGAAAAATAGTGAAGCCTAGGCCTCACCCTCGAAATTTTTGTTTGTCAACATAATTTTTAAAAGCTCCCCAGGAGATTCTAATGTGAATCTAGGCAGACACACACTTAGAGTCAATGATTTTTATATCGCTTAAGCATGGTTATTTTTGTTATATCACTGATTCATTTGATTCTGTTGTGAATCCAAACTTAAGAATCTATATGTTTCTCAAAGCCTATCTAATTTCTACTTTTTGGATGACAACTATGTAGAAGTGAAGACCTGGAGAAGGTTGAGTGTGACAAAGCCTCTCTTCTCAATGTGGGGGCCAGAACACTGGCCTCCTTCAGTGTTTTCAGCCCTGACATGAAAATATGCCTAGAAGAGCAACAACATTTTTAAAATGATCAACTCAAGCTTTACTTGTAACCTTGACTCTTTGCTCTTGTTCAACATCACTTAGCTTTTTTCAATTAGTTTTCTAATAATCCATTAGGAGAGCAATCTTTAGCCAAATGAGTCTATTCTGACACTACACTAGTTGGCCATTTTAGAGCTCCTGGCCAGACATTTGAAGGGGATAAATTTTAGCTCTCATGCAAGGACAAAAAGGAATCCATTATCCTAAAAGAGGTTTTAAGAAGCATTGGAAGTAATCTCTGGAGGAGACTATAAGGGAGTGAAGAAATCAGGATATGACAGAGAGAAAGAGGTGGGGTTTAGACTAAGTGTATCCACATCTTCATATGGCAGGAATCTGTGGAGCATAAATGTCACCAGAGTTGTGTCTCCTTTAAGGGAAGGAGACAGGCCGTTAAATCCCTTTATCAGCAGGTCATTGACTCAGGCTGCTTTGGGATTGTGGTGAGGGTATAACATCTCACAACATTTCTGAGAATGGTAGTTCTAGGCCAGAGAAGCTCTCAAGAGAGGGCTGAAGTGATCAGCTATTGGCAGTTAGTACACTGCAGCTGAGAGGGTGGATGACATGGTCAGCCAAGAAAAGGATCTGGGTGGGGCATCAGCCGCTTCTACACTAGTTGACAAATAGCATTATTCAGATGCACTCACACCTTGCAATAAGTTTACCGCATTGAGGTAGAAGTTTTCCAGGATTCTAGCTGGTCATAGTTTTCAGGAAAGTCACATTATTTTAAAATAAAAATTGTACACATTTAAGGTGTACAACATGATGATCTGTTATACACATACATAGTGAAGTGATTACTACAGTCAAGTATATCATCTCCTCACAGTTGCCTTTTTTTTTTGTGATGGGTGCACCTGAATTCCTGCTCTCTTGGCATAATTCTGGTATTTAATATAGCATTATTATCTGTAGTCATCATGCCTCTACATTAGAGCTCAAGAATTATTCATCCAATATAACTACATAATTTTGTACTCTTTGATCCAAAACTCCTATTTCTCCCACCTTCTTGCCTCTAGTAACCACCGTTCTACTCACTACTTCTGAGTTTGATTTATGCACCACCATTACAGTACTGTTCTGAACTTGATTATTTTCTTAACATTACAGTTAGTTTTATACTGTTTTATGTTTTCATGTTTCATGTCCTTTCATTTCAAGTCCCTTTAACATTTCTTGCAAGGTGGGTTTATTAGTGATAAATTCTCACAGCTTTTGTTTGTTTGTGAAAGTTTTTATTTCTCCTTCAATCTTTAGCTTTTATGAAGGTGGCCAGAGATGCAGCTAACTATTCTATAATGCACAGGATAGTTCTCCACCATCGCAGTGAAGAATGATCAATCCCAAAACGTCAATAGTGCTGAGGTTGAGAAACACTTATCTATAGCCTTTGAATAAATACACTCAGCCATTCATTTTCCAGAGCTATATGATAGACTCACTTAGAAATTCCCATTTTTCTAAGTTTTTTGATACTTTCCTCCAAAGCCTGCCATGGCAGATATGGCATTGATACCGCATTTCATGTGGCCCATCACTTTTCCAAACTTTCAAAGAGTCATCTCATCAGCTTGTTAAAACAAGCTCCAGGGACCCTTGTCAAAACGTTACAACCTAAGGCATGAAGCAGTGTATCTATGTTAACAAAATCTCCTTTATCCAGCTTTACATCCTGCTCACCTTCCAACCAGAGCCTTAAGGTTTCCTCCAGTCCCACTCAGCCACATCTCCCAAGTACATGTTATCTAGGTCCTATGGCTCCTTTAGTATAAGATTCCCTTTTTCCTTTAGCGGATCCAGCACTTTCCCAGTCAGGCAGTGCTGAAATCTGACCTTAGTTGCTGCTTTTATGCCGCGAGAGAAAGTGGGGGATCTTTAGGAAGACAACTATTATGAGGCATCTGCCTTATGCAAAGCTTCCCTTCAATTATCGGATAGAGGGAGGCTTGTTTTTTAAACAAAATTTTTAATGAAGTGGAGAAAACCATTTTTGTAAACCCAGAAGATTCAGAAAAATATTCAGTTTTAAGTTTCTCAAGTGCATCTACTCAGAAATCCCCATCCCAAACTCATCCGACTTCTCTATCAGAACCCTGACTTTGGCAGGAAAGAGTTGCCTAGACTAGGAAATTCAATATTTTCTGAGTTTCTGTCAATCTTACAGTAAACTGCAATTTTTTTTAGCTTAATCTTTTGTAACGGAGTCTCTGAATCAAGTTTTTTGAAGTTTGACTGCTGACATCTTTTAAGCCTAATGCTTCCATCTCCCCCTTTCTGCCCTACATCTGAGAAACCTGATATGAAAGCCAGGGTGCTCCCTCAATCGATACCGGTGGGACTCAAATCACATGCCTGGCCCTGACACTTAACTACAATAGAACTCTGAAGCCAACATCTTTCCTCTTGTTTCGCAAGACATTGTGGATCTGCTGGGGAGCTCCACTGGTCTCTCCAAATCTCTATTATGTAAGTAATACATATTTTCATATTCTCTTGGTGTGTGTATGGCATCATCCAATCTCAATACGCAAACCACATTTTGGGTAGAAGTACATTCTATTTATGTGAAGTGGCTACAACATCTGCCCTCCAGGTACAGGAAATTAAGGTCGCTTTGAACGCTTTCAGAGAAGGCCTTTGATACTCACAATTTTTTTTTAATGTGTGAATAGATAACAATAAATCCATGGCCTTAACACTATCCACCCAATTCCAGTCCTTGTGGGTATTATTTCCCTCAGACATCTCAAATATCAGAGATGGTGTACAAGGTAGAACATCTTGTCCATACTTATGTTGTTGTAGTTTACAAAAAGGAAAGGTTTCAGCAGTCACACTTCTGGAGCACGCCAAGGAAAGTCAGTGCTCTACCTAGCACCTGTTATAGGGTAGTCACTGCTATCCATGAAACAGATGATACGAATCTGTAATTGCACCCTCAAAGTCCACCTTCTTGGAGTATGTCTGTGCCAGCTGTCTCAGGTCATGTTCTCTAAGCACTGTCTCAGATAAGATCTCTGGTGTAAAAGTTTTTTCAAGGATGTGCTTTCCCTGAAACAGGAAAGGGAGGGAAGAGATTAGAATTGGTCAGGATAAGGAGCTAGGTAAGGCCAAATCCACAGGAAGCTCTGGAGCATAAATGGAATCCCAGAATTGTTCCCATCTTAAGGCAGGAGGGCTAGACTTCATAACCACATATCAGTCTGTCATTGGCTGAGGCTATCCCTCCTGGAAGGCACAATTACCTCTGGGCCATATCTGGGCAAGGTGATTTCCACTGCTGAGGGCAACTTCCCAGGATTAACAGCTAAACTCCACAGTGGCTGGTGGTGGGGTGCACCAACCAAATAAAGGGGGATCTGTATGAGGCATAAAGAATATGTACTACATCATTAGACAAGTATAAGTGAGACGAATACTCCAGCTAGGTATTGTAAAAACATACATTTACCCTGTTAAAAAAACCAAAACGGAGTTCTGCTATAGCCCAGTGGGCTAGGGAAGAATGATCTGAGATGAAATGATAAAGGTAGATAGGGGTAGATTACACAAGCTCTGAAGGTTAGGATAAAAAGTTTGAATTTATCTTAAATGTGAGGAGAAGGTTTAAGGGGGTTTAAGTCAGGGAATGAAAGAGTAATACATTACTCTTTTATAACTGACGTTTTGAAGGCAGTCAATAAGCTTTTGTTATTGAAATCCTAGCCTGATGAAGAGGATTAAAAATAATTTTTAAAGAGTTATGGGAAAGTAAGAGTGCTGACATATTCTTTTCTAATTGTTAATGTTTTGATATTAAAATAAATGGGAAGGTAGGAAATGATAAAAAAAAAATGATGGCAAAACAACACAAACTCAGCTATAAAAATGAATGAGATCTTGACATTTGTGACAACATGGATGGACCTAGTGGGTATTATGCTAAGTGAAATAAGTCAGAGAAAGACAAATATTGTACCATTTCACTTATATGTGGAATCTAAAAAAAACTAAACAAATGAATAAATAAGACAAACAGACTTATAGATGCAAAGAATAAACAGATAGTTGCCAGAGGGTTGGGCAGTGGAGGAATGGGCAAATAAGGTAAAAATGATTAAAAGGTAAAAACTTATAAATAAGTCATGGGATGTAATGTATAGCATAATCAATATTTCAATAACTTTGTACAGTGACAAATGTTTACTAGACTTCTCATGGTGACAACTTCTTAAGGTATATAAATTTTAAATCCTATGGTGTACACCTGAAATCAACAGAATCTTGTATGTCAGCTATACTTTAATTAAAAAGATTTGTATTCCAGAAAAAAAAAAACAACATAAAAGTTTGACAGTTGACTTACTTCTCACTCACCTTGGTGAGAAAAAATTACAAAAATAATTCAATTTAAAATGAAACATTTAAAAAAAAGCTGGCTTTCTTTGCACATTGTTATTGTAGGGCAAATCACAATTATTACATATAGAAAAGTTATATCTAAAATATATGTCACTCTTAGGAAAGGAATATATTGCATCATTTAGAGAAGTTTTGGACATTGGCCTGTGACAGAAAAATATGTCTTTTACCTAGTACAGAGTTTTAATATATATCCAAAACTTGTTGATGGGGTTTTATTTCACAGAAGATAGGTGAAAATAAGAAAACATGTCAAAGTGTTTCTATTATTTTATTTTATGACTTTCATTACCAAACAATTTATTTATTATGTTGAATATTATGTTGACCAAACATTTAAGAAGGCCTAATCCATAAATGAAAAATTTTAAATGATGCTATATCCAACTGCCATAAATTTTTTAACAGAAATGATAATTTTTATACTTTTCTTCCCTTTCTAGCTGATCATTTAAAATATGTCAACAGTCTTTCTTTTAGAAAGAGAGACATATTTTAATAGTTGGGAGTACACACACACGAGTGTATATGTATATATATAACATAATATAAAATATAATTACAACAGTTATTTTAAATGATGTAGTAGTTATTGATGGCATATAGTATGTAAGATGTTAACCATTAAATAAAATATAAAAGAATACAATTTTGAGAATTTACCTATAGATAATTAAACATATGCTTTTGAGGCACTTGATGAATAAATTTAATGACAGAGTTTTAGTAGACAATGAAATATATGAAAAGTATAGTGTGTTCTATTTGAATTTAAACAAAATGCACCCCCTTTTAACATTTTATGTATAGAAATATGCATATATTATATATATACATATATATATACACATTCGATATCATTATAATGACTATAATACTTTTTTATTTAATTGGAACTATCACACTTTTAATTACTTGCAATTGCTCATTATTATATTCTAATCTATAAAAATGTAGGTCATAAAGATAAAAGAGAAATAAGAAGCTTTTTTTCCCCCTAGAATATTGATATTCTGAAATTAATGATTCTAAAGGGATTGCTGGCATCCTAGGCTGCAAACAGATCGATGATCATGAATGTGAAATCTAAGCTATAGGATTTTGAAATGAACTGTGAAATAAGTGAAGTTTCACAGATAATGAAAAGGAAAAACTACATTTTGGAACTACATTTTCCCTGCACTTGCTCATTATCAAGTGTGCACTGACTCTCTTGCATTATGCACTTGCTTTAGGAAAGAATTGAGATTTCACTGCCTGGAGAAATAGCCAAGATTTTTAGTTCAACTGAAATTTTATGTAACTCAGCATTACAGAAAAGAAAACTTCTTTCTAAGCTAATCTCTTAGAACATATTTTTTTCTATAGACAACAATCCTAGCTCTCAGCCAGCTTTCCATCTCTTACAATTTAATTATGTAAATTTTTATGTAGTTATGGGAAATAAAAAATGAATAAAATGCATTTTATTTATGTTAACAGAGTTTGCGAAAGCAAAAAGAGAGCTAGCAAGTATTATGGGTTGAATTATGTTCTTCCCCCCAACAAAAAATACAAAAAAACCCAAAACCCTAAACTGTAATTCACAAATTTCCAGAGGCTCAGTGTGGAAAAGTCTGAGAGTTAAAAACACTAGGGCAGTGGTTCTCAACCTGTGGGACGCGACCCCTTTGGGGGTCAAACGACACTTTCACAGGGGTCGCCGGGTACTCATATGTGGGCATATCTGCATGTGGGCCTGGAGAAGGATAGAGGAACGGTGTCTCGGTTCCTAAGACCATCGAAAATATGTGTTTTCCGATGGTCTTAGGCGACCCCTGTGAAAAGTTGAGAACTGCTGCTGTAGGGGAACCCAGTCACATGGGGACCTCCACATGTTAGTGAGTTTCATCTCCAGGAGGCCTAGCATGTTCACACAATAACTATCACAGGAAAATCACCTAATGGTTCTGGCATGGGTAAGGGAAAACTATCTTGAAATATGCTGGAGTAGTCTGTTTGACTTAATAAGATCAGACCTCAAGATTAACCTATTGGGATTTTATCACAGTTCAACCATTCCAAGGGAAGGAAAATATCCAACTCTAGCCCCCTCTAGGCTTCCATATGAGGGAAAGGATGTTCCCAACACCAGCCCTCCCTAACCATCCTGTCCTATCTAAGAGGGAGATAAACTGAGAAGCACTAGTGAAGATCATAGCTCAGTAGCACAGACAAGATAACAGATCTAATCATAAGATTACAGAAGATTTTATTTTTATCTACACTTTACCACCACATCACTAACGTCCTATTTACTGGGGTTTCTTTTACTTAGTATATCATTTCAGGCTTTTGAAAAAAATTACAAGGCATATTAAAAGGCAAAAATCAGTTTAAACACACAAATCAATCATTGGTTTCAGACTCAAATGTGACATAAATGTTGGAACTATCAGACTGGTAATTTAAAACCATTATGATTAGTAATTTAAGAGTTCTGATGGAAAGAGTAAACAACATACAAGAACAGATAGGCAATTGAAAGCAGAAAACTGGGAATTCTAAGAAATGATCAAAGAGAAATTTTAGCAATCAAAAACACTCAACTGGAAATAAAGAATACCAGTGATGAGCTCATTAGTAGACTTGATACAGCTGAGGAATAAAAAAATCTCTGAGCTTGAGAATACCATAATAAAAACATTTAAAATTGAAAATTTAAAAATAAAAAAGGAAAAAAGACTGCAAAAAACTGAACAGAATATTCAAGAACCATGAGACAATTAACATAAAATGTAGCATACATGTAATGAGAATATCAGAAGGAGAACAAAAAGAAAAAAATAACAGAAGAAAAATTTAAAGTAATAATAACATAGAATTTCTCCCAAATTAAAACTAGACACCAAGGGCCGGCCAAGTAGCACATTGGTTAAGAGCTGGCTTGGGACGCCAGCTCTGAGCAGCAGGGCCCAGGTTAGGATCCCACATGAGGCCTGTGACACTGCGCCCTCTACAGCTAAGATGGTGAACAACAGCTCAATCTGGCGCTCTGATGCCGTGAGTCGCCGGTGACGTCATAGGCTGCAGTGGGGCTGCAGTGGGTTGCCATAAGCTGCCCTGTGTGGCCAGCAGCCAGTGTAAGCGGCTGGCAGCCAGTGTGAGCTGCCAAGAGCCGCTGTGAGTGGACGTCCAGAGGCCGGCGACCGATCTGCCTCACCCGGGAAGATAATAGCCACATGGGCCAGTGAGGTGATGTCCTCCACAGCTAGACTGAAGAACCAAAGAACAGGAACTTGTCTGTTCCCCTTCCCCGATTCCCCAACACTTTTCCCTTCTCCCAATTCCACAATAAAATCTTAAAAAAAAAAAAAAAGACCTGGACACCAAACCACAGATCCAGGAATCTCAGAAAACACCAAACAGGATAAGTGTCAAAAATTATATCTCAAATATCATCTTTCAACTTCAGAAACTCCAAGATAAAGAGAAAAGATTTTGAAGGAATCCAGGGAGGTGGGGGAAACACCTTATCTGTGAAAGAACAAATATAAGATCTACATATTGATAAGATAAGTGAAGAGTTAACGGGAGTTGGCTTGTGAACTGGCAGGATGGCACAGGCAAGGAGTTAACAGGAGCGAGCTGAAACATTAACTGCTGGGCTCTAACTCCTCTGGCCAGCACTGCGCCTACAAGCTGATAAGCATCTTACATCCATCATAGGTGAGAGCAGTACAGTTCCCAATCACAACGGCAACCCCCTACACACTAACAAACACCCATCATAGATGGGAACAGAACAGTTTTCAATCACGACAGCAACCTCCTGCAAGCTGACATCCATCATAGATGGGAACAGGACAGTTTCCAGGAGAAGACAATTGTAACAGCAGCCCCCTGCTAGCTGATAAGCACCCTACATCCTGCTTCGAAAAATATAAAACCCCAGCACTCCTTCTCTTCAGTGCAGTTTTCCCCCATCGGATGCTTCCCTGGCACAACTTCTGCCAGTATCTTTCTCTTACCCCTCTGTCTCCGCAGCTCTCCCTCTCAGACAGCCCTGGCAAAACTTCTGCCAGCTCCAAACAGAACTCTCTGTCTTCTTTTTAGCTTTCAAAGAATCTTTTCTCTGGATACTCTTGTAGAGACTCATAAATTCTTTTTACATTCTGCAAACGACCAGGGGTTAATTCTACGCCAAGACACATATGACTTCTCTTTAGAAACTATGCATGCAAGAAGAAAGTGGAGTGACATTTACAGTGTTGGGAGGGAAAAAACAAAAACAAACAATAATAAAAACCACTACCTGAGAATTACATGTCCTGTTAAAAAACCCTTCTTAATTGACAGAGAAATAAAACTTTCTCCGACAAACCAAAATTAAGGACATATTTGCCAGTACACATGCCTTGCAAGAAATGTTGAAGAGGTACTTCAGAGAGAAGAAAATGGTATGTATATATCAGAAATTCAGATTGACATAAAGAAATTAAGAACATTAGAGAAGGAATAAGTGATGGTAAAATACTTTAAATTTTTTTATTATTTTTAATTGATCTAACAGATAAAAGCTTGTTCAAAATAATAATAGCAACGATGTATTTGTTAATTATAGCTTATGTATAAGTGAAATGAAGGACAGCAATTATACAATTGAAGGGAGGGAGAAATTAAGACTATTTTATTATTATAAGGTATTTGCACTACCAGTGAGGCAATAGAAGGTTATTTGAAAGTGGACTTAGATTAGTAGTAAAGGTATATTGTAAACTCTATGGCAGCCACTATAAAAAGAGAAAAACAAAAAACAGTGTAATTGATAGGCTATGAGAGGAGAGAAAATAAATCATACAAAATATTCAATTAAAACCACAAAAGGTAAAAAAAAAATGAGTGGAAGTTAAAATTAACTGTAAAGAATAAGGGTAACATATAGAACAGAATAACAAATATAATCTATATTAATTCAACTATCACTAATCACTTTAAACATCAATTGGTCTAAATGTACAAATAAAAATCAGAAATTTTCATGTGGATTAAAAAACAAGACCAAACTATCTGCTATCTATAAGAAACCTATTTTAAATATAAAATCACATATGGATTAAAAGTAAAAAGATGGTGAAAAATAAATTATGCTAACACTAATCAAAAGAAAGCTGGAGTAGTTATGTTCATTTTATATAGGGTAGAAGTAAGAGTAAGGAAAATTTTTAGGGAAACAGAAAGGCACTACATAATAATTAAGGTGTTAATTCACCAAGAAGACATAACGATTCTTAATGTGCATGTGCCAAACAAGAGAATGACAATATACATAAGGCAAAAATGTACAGAACAGCAAGGAAAAATAGATGAATTCACTATCATTCATGATTTAAAAAAAAAAAAAAACCAACAAAAGCAAACAAAAAAACCTCTTAGTAAACTTGAAATGGAGGAGAACTTCCTGAACTTGAAAACTACAGCTAACATCATACTGGTGAGAAACTAGACGTCTTCCTTCTAAGATCAGCTGCCCTCTCTCTCTACTCCTTTTCAACACTGTAATGGAAATTCTAATCAATGTAATAAGACAAAAAAGAAATAAAAGGTATACATCATGGAAAGGAAAAAAAAAACTTTCTTTGTTCATAGATTACATGATTGTCTACGTAGAAAATCTGAAAGAATGAAAGAACTGAAAAAATAAAAACAAAAACCTTGAAACTATTAAGCAGTTATAGCAAAGTTGCAGGATATGTGGTTAATATATTAATACAAAAGTGAATTTGCTTCCCTATATACCAGCAATGAACAAGTGAAATTTGAAATTAAAAATATAATATCATTAATATTAGACCCCCAAAATACAGTATTCAGGTGTAAATCTAAGAAAACACGTACATGAGCTATATGAGGAAAACTATAAAACTCTGATGAACAAAACCAAAAAATTAAATAAATAGAGAGACATTCCATTTTTGTGGATAGGAAGACTCAACATTTTCAAGATGCTACTTCTTTTCTACTTAAGTTATAGATTTACCACAATCCCAATAAAAATGCCAGCAAATTATTTTGGAGACATTGACAAACTGATTCTAAAGTTTATGTGGAGAAACAGCAAAACTAGTATACCCAACACAATGTTGAAGGAAAGATACAAAGTTTTAGAAGTGACACTACTTCATCCAGACTTACTGTAAAGCTACAGTAATCACGACAGAGTGGTAGTGGCAAAATAACAGACAAATAAATCAATGGAATGGAACACAGTCTAGAAGTAGACCCACATAAGTATAGTCAACTGAGCTTATACAAAGGAACAATGTAATGGAGAAAAGGTAGTCTTTTAATAAATGGTACTAGTACAATTGGATATGCACATTCAAAAAAAATTTTAGACACACGCCTTAAACTATTCCCGAAATTGATCATAAGCCTAAAAGTAAAATAAAAATTGTGAAACTATTAGAAAATAATTTTGAAAAAATCTAGATGACCTTGTATGTGGCAATGGCTTTTTAGATACAAAACCAAAAACACAATCCATTAAAGAAATACTTGATAAGTTGGACTTCATTAAAATTAAAAACTTTTTCTCTGTGAAAAACATGGTCAAGATAATGAGAATACAAGCAACAGACTGGGAGGAAATATTTTCAAAAGACTTATCTAATAAAGGACTGCATTCTAAAATATTCAGAGAACACTTAAAACTGAACAATAAGAAAACACATGACCTAATTAAAACAGATAAACCACCTAAATAGGAACCTCACTAAAGAATATACACAGACGGCATATATCATTAGGGAAATGCAATTAAAACAATGAGATACCACTGACTCCTATTAGAATGTCCAAAATCTAGAATACTGTCAACACCAAATGCCTGTTCAGGGTGAGGAGCAACAGGAACATTCATTCATACCTTGTGGAAATACAAAAAGGTTCAGTCACTTTAGCATACAGTTTGTCAGTTGCTTACAATACTACACATATTCTTACCACATGATCCTGCAGTTGTACTCCTGGTATTTGCCAAAATGAGTTTAAAACATTCTCACACAAAAACCTGCACTCAGATATCTATAGCAGCAGCTTTATTCACAATTTCCAAAACCTGGAAGCAACTAAAATGTATTTCAGTAGGAGAATGGATAAATAAACTGAGATATATCCAGACAATGGAAAATTATTCAGCACTAAGAAGAAATAAAATATCAAGCCATGAAAAAACATGGGAGACCTTGCTAAGCGAAAGAACTCAATCTGAAAAAACTACATACTGTTTGATTCTAACCCTATGAAATTTTGGAAAAGGCAAAATTATGAAGACAGTAATATAATAGAATTATAGTCTCTTTTGACTGTTTTTTAAAATGCTCACAGTGACTCATATGCTCAAAAATAGTCTATATTCACTGTTAGTTTTCATTCCTTTGGTGATAATATTGTCTTGTGAAATGACATGAAAACCATTTAAAAAAAAGATATAAAGTGAATATCACTATCAAACATATATTGCGTCTTATTTCATATAGAACAGAGTGCTATCGACAATTAGAATGGAAGCTATTAATTGAATATTAGCCAAGTGAATGACCTATAGTATTGGGAAAACTTAAAAAGTTGGTTCTCAAATAACTTAAGCCGATATGAATTTACTTCAAACTCACACACTGTTAACTCAATAGCTCATTCCTTTTTTGTTCCTTTAGTGTCTCAGTCAGCTTGGGCTGCTGTAAGAAACTACCACAAACTGGGTAGCTTATCAACAACATAAATTTATTTCTTAACAGTTCTGAGATTGGAAGTCTGCGATCATGGGCCAGCATGGTCAGGTTCTGGTGAGAGCTAACTTTTGGGTTGCAGAGTCCTGACTTCTCCCTGTGTCATCACATGACAGAAAGGTCAAGGGCAGCCTGTCAGATTCCCTTTCATAAAGGAACAATCCCATTCATGTGGGTTTTCCCCTAATGCCCTCATGACCCACAGGCTCTACTTTCTACTGCTATCACACTGGCCATTAGGATTTCAACATATGGGGGTCACAAACATGCAGTCCATTGCACTTAGCTACATTGTCTTTTCTATTATTCCATACATTTTATAAACATTTTCTTCCCTAAGAAATGTTATACTTTCTTTTTGGCAATTGTTATAAAATGACTTGATTAAAGGTGGCCTTGGCTAACTCCCACATTTGAAATATGGTTAATGTAGTCATTACTACCTACCTTAGGAGTGGTGGAGGAACAACAATAAAACACTTAGCAGTGTACCCACACCTAGATCCACATGGGGCCTTTAAAAATGACTGCAGATGACAATGTATCAGAATAAAGTAAGGATGAACACGAAGAATGCCATTCCAAGAGAACAATGTCAAACATCAAAAGTTCTTCCTCTGTTTTCTCCTGCACATAATCCCCATGCTAATGATTGTGTGTGAGTTGTCAGGATAACGACACTGAATATGGAAGCTGTGTGGCTGTCCTTCCTTACGCATCCCTCTTTCTGCTGAACACAAACTGCATGTTCTACTCTCATGTAGACAGCTAGCATCACTGCCTGAAATAAAAGTTCTATGAAATTATAAGACATATAGTATGGTTTGAGTGGCAAAGAATCAAAATACTAATAACAAGGACTCAAAAAAATTAAAACTAAGTATTGATGTACTTTGATAGAAGCAGGCTGGTGAGAGGACAGGTGACTAATAAAGAAGGTCTAGATTAGCCTCAAGAAAGAAAACACAAAATGAGTAAAATATTCAGAAAAGAGGAAGTGATACATGCTATTTTAGGAGATAGAAATGAGTAAAAAGAAAAAAAAAAAAAGAAAAAGTTTCCAGTGGCATGTTTTAGGTTTGGCCAAATTTTATAAGCGGTTTTCTATTAGGTTGTTGTGATTTTTGTTTTTTGTTCTCTCTCTCTATATATAGATAGATAGATAGATAGATAGATAGATAGATAGAGAGAAAGAGAGAGTTTTATATTGTTTTATATATAATATACATATTTACACATTCTTTAAACACTTTATTATTCACTCATCTATTATTTTATCTGTATATTGTGTTTATATAGTATATATAACTTACATATTATTGATAATTATTTTACTTATGTTTCATATTGTATACATTTCATAATTTAAAGTGTTATATTCAATAACCCAAAAAGTCTTCTAGAAAAAAAATCTTTTTTATAATTTTAGAAACATTTATATTGAAATGACACACTGCCTGAGTTGGCATGAAATACCATTCAAGGTGTTCAACCTGCATTTTTTCTAGATTTTCAAGTCCAAATATTTTGTTTCACTGTATTTGGGAATTAAAACAATTATCACAAGGCTATTTCCCTAAGAGTATTTTATGTGTAAAATGAAGATGTTGAATATAATCATCATTGTGAACATTTTCAGTTTTAAGATTATTTTAGCTATGCTTTGCATTGTGATGTTTTCAACTCTTAGTAATGATAATACATATTTAATTCAATAAAATATATCAAAATATAAAATGCATTGTCCTTATTTTTAAAGACGAAGAAACCGAGACCTTTCCTAGTTCATGATAGTAATATTACCCAGTATTCAATCGTTAAACATACACATTAATAGCTTGCTGTATAGTATGCACTACAATGACAAAGGACATAGAAACTGACGTTATAATAGACATAAACCCAAATCTTGTTTTTTCTAATTAAATTAATCAATTTTTTAATCTCCCTAAGTCTTAATTCCTTCACTCTATAAGCAGACATTTACAGAACAAATCTTTTTTTTTTCATTTACTTCCTAAATAAGGTAGAACTTAGAGTTTAAAATTTGCCTAGGAATATAGGAGGATTTATTCAGCTGCAAAATAAATAACCAATTCTCTTTATTTTTTTACCATGTGAGTGGATTTTATTGGCTTTGAAGCAGAATGCTTTTAAATGCCTGAGGTTGTTTTTTTTTTCACATTTAAATTATTTTTAAATTGCTAGAATATAGATTTTTTCCAGTGTATGCTCAGGTTAATAATGCCATGTCCAATGTTTGTCATTTTAATAGCTTTTAATTGTCCTTTGATCAATAAAAGAATATGTTAAATGTGACTTTCTTGCAGTTTGTCCATGTGTAGTCATCATTATTGGAACATTCAAATATGCAGAGAAAGCTGAATAGCAAGATCATAATTAATTACTTTCTATTTGTACTTTTACTCTTGGTTAAATGTCACACATAACATAAGTCATAGAATTCTAGAAATAAGTAGTCTCATAGAAACCACTAATACTATTACCCTCTTTGTATAGAAAACATGTAAAGATATTAAATTCAGGAGTTATATTTCCTGATACAGTTAGGAGGAATATATAGAATAATGTGTTCATGAGTCTGTACCAACTTGCAGCAATTCATTTATTGCACATCCCATATTTCACCAAATGAACCACAAATTTACCACAAAAGGTTTGGGTGAATTTAAATTAATATATGACTTTGGCATTTCCCTACTAGAAGAAACTATGGTAAAAATAATATTACCATATATTCTTAGTGATTAAAACAGACCATGATTGTTTAATAGATAACTACACTCATTAGATTATTACAAACTACCAATTTTGACAATGTATTCTACGATTTTTCAACAATTAAATTCATATTCACCTCTTGATAGTTTCTTGATTAAAATATTTTCTCTAACTTAAAATGTTGAACTATCATTATAATTTATAAAATATCAACATAATTTCACATGTAATTTTAATATTATGCTACATTTATTTTCCCTGTCTCATATATATGATATATATATATATATATATAGAAAGAAATATATATATATAATATATATATAATATATATATTATATATATATATATATATATTGAGAAAGAGTGAGAACCATATATACAAATACATTTTTCTCTGGAAGGTTTTATTTAGTTGCACACACTCACATTTTATCGTGTATTGCCTAAGAACCAGGTCATTCTTATGCATAGCTGCTGTATAATTACGACACTGAGATAATATAGTTCCATTCCCTAATATGCAGTCTATATTCCAATATCTCCATTTTTTTTCTCCCAAAGACTATCTTCCTAACTGTTTCCTACCTTTAGAATTAAAGGGGCACATGTTCATCTTAATTGAACAGTTTACTGAGTTCATTTAATCTACATTACTTAAAAAAAGGAAAAAAAACAGGGTTTTTTTTTGTCTTTCATGACACTGGTATTTTTGAAAATCTTAGGCCAATTGTCTTGCAGATACCATATATTCCTTTTTTTATTTTTTTTATTGTTATTTGAGAAATGTAAACAGAAATAGTCTCAGAGACACAGAGGAAAAACAGGATTGCTAGTTGGGAGGGGGTGGGGATGAAGGAAAAGGGGAAGGGACGAGACAATACAAATTGGTAACTACCATATATTCTTAATCATTACTCAGGCTCATACTGAAAATGGCATCTATAGGTTTCTTTTGCACAAAGGCTATGTTTGATTTGGAACTGTAAACCCTTTATAGTTCATTCCAGGTGGTCTCTCCTGCCTTTATGTTATTTGTCCTAGACTTTTCAATTTCAAACACTTGAGAGTTTCAATTATAAAAAGTTTTTTAAAAAGTAAAACAAAAACAGACACAACATGCAGGAGTTTAAGCAATTATCTGTAATAGATGAAAATTACATGCATTTTAAAGCACCTTGGCAGCCTCTAACTTTACAAGGGTATGAGCACAATTGAGTCATTTTGGTTGCTGTTAACATGTTTTCTCTCCTCTTCAGCCTAATGCATATTCTTCTAATTTAGTTCTATTTTTTTTATCCAGGTTAGGCTATTAAGTGGCCTGAAGAGCAGAATAACGCTTATTTTTAATTGTTTTGTCCTTAGATGGTATTCCCATATCTGACACGGTAGTATTTCTTGAAATAAGTGGAGACTGAATGGGATTTTGCCATTACCACAAACAGGTTACCTGGTTATCACCAACAGGTTACCTCGTTTATTAGTTTGCTAGGGCTGCCATAACAAAGTACTGTAGACTAGGAGGCTTAAACACTACAGAACAATTTTCTCAGCTTTTTGGAGGTTAGAAGTCCTAGATCAAGGGGTTGGCAGGGTTGGCTTCTGCTGAGATCTCTCTGCTTGACTTGTAGATTGTCATCTTCTCACTGTTGTCACATGGTATTTCCTCTGTTTGTGTCCTAATCTATTCTTTTAAGGACACCAGTCATGTTGGATTAGGGCTCACCCTAATGACATCATTTTAACTTAATTACCTCCTTAAAGATCCTACCTCCAAATATAGTAACATTCACTGTGGATTAGGACTTCAGGTATGAATTTGAGGAGAGGACACAATTTAGCCTATAATACCCAGTTACTTCCAATCAGGTAAGTAGTCATGAGTGGAAACTCTGCAGGGCAGGAACTGGGGGATAAATCAGCTATTATTGTTGGGACAAGGTCTAAGTGGGTCTCAAGTATTTAGGAATTCATGCTAGTAAGTAGTTGGCATCGGGAGGGGAAAATAAAATTCACAAATGTATTCAGATCAGTGGTCACAATGTAGTGAAGTTCACGCAAGAGAAATCTGCTAATTTGTCATAAGATGATAGGCAAAAAAGCAAGATTTTATATGCAGGATGGACCAGAATTCACTAGGCTTCACCTGGCAAGAACAACATATTGCCCCAATCTTAGATGAGAAAAATAACAAAGTTATTTGTTTTAAGAGAAACGAATATAAAATGGAAATAAAATGGATATAAAATGGAAACTGGATGTCAGGTACCAAGACAGATGTAATCCATTCATTCAATTATCCATTCATTCACTCATTCATTCATTCAACAAAAAGGTATCCAAAATGTCTACAAAGCACTGATTATTATTATAAACTCATATCAGGTACATATTTTTAATTATTATTATAATTGGTAAGAATTCCCATTTAACAGAGGAGGAATCTGAGCCATAGAGAGGCCATCCACTGGTCACAAGTGGCAAATGTAGGGCTTTGAACTCAAGTCTATTTGATTCCAAAGCCCATACACTTGTCCTTATTTTAGACATTGTAACAGGTTTGGAAGTGATTTTCACATTACTGTTCACCAGTTTTTCAACTTTGTGTAAGTGGAAGCAAAGATCCAAAGCATGTTTTGCCTAGATTGTAGAAGCTTCAGTGTTAGATGGGTTTCAGCATATGGCTAGTAGTTTTAAATATAAAGAGATACCACCTCACATCTGTTAGGATGTCTATGACCAAAAAAACATAAGAGATAACAAATGCTGGCAAGGATGCAGAGAAAAGGGACTGTTTATACTGTTGGTGAGAATGCAACCTGGTATGACCGCTATGGAAAACAGTATGGAGGTCCCTCAAGAAATTAAACATAGAGCTATCATATGATCCAGCAATCCCACTTTTTGGTATATATCCGAAAGAAATGAAACCATTACATTGAAGAAATATCTACACTCCCATGTTCATCACAGCAGTATTTACAATAGCTATATTATGGAAACAACCTAAGTGTCTAAGTGTCTGTTAATGGATAAATGAATAAAAAATNGAAATATCTACACTCCCATGTTCATCACAGCAGTATTTACAATAGCTATATTATGGAAACAACCTAAGTGTCTAAGTGTCTGTTAATGGATAAATAAAAAAAATATATATATATATATATATATATATATATATATATATATATATGAATATTATTCAGCATTCAGCATTAAAAATGGAAATTGTGCCATTTGTGACAACAGGAATAGAACTTGAGGGCATTGCCCTAATTAAAACAAACCCCCCCCTCAAAAAAAATGCCAGACAGAGCAAGACAAATATTACATGGTGTCACTTCTATGTGGAATCTAAAAATAAAAGTAAAACTCAGAGAAACAGAGCAGAGAGTAGAGAAGTGATTGCCAGAGCTAGTGGTGATGGAAACAGGAAGAGGTTGGAATAAGTGTATAAACATTCAGTTATAAGATGTTAAGGTCTGAAGATCTTGTATATAACACGGTAAATGTAGTTGGTGACACTGTAGTCTATAATTGAAATTTGCTAAGAGATTGTTTTCAAACTTAAATGTTCTCATCAAAAAACAAAAAGTAAATATGTGAGTTGATGTATGTGTTAATTAACTCCACGTGGGGAATCCTTTCACAGTATCTACATACATCAAATCATCACGTGGTACACTTTAAGGATCTTACAATTTTACTTTCAAATATACCTTAATAAAATTAATTTTAAAAACATTAATAAATAAAATGTAAAGAGACAAATAAATATGACAGATTAGTCTCCTTGTTTTGTAATTATTCTAGGGTAGGTCCTAGACCGGTACGCTATAAACATAAAAATAACTAGTTAAAGTATATTGGGTCACCCTTCCTTAACTTTCTGTTAAAGCTCTGCTCTGATTCTAGAGACAGGGGTAGGGAAACATGGGTGAGGGGAGATAAAAAAATTCAGCCTTCAGGGAGAAAAAGGAGAAGAGAAGGACAAAATGCACTAATTTATTAAGAGCCAATTTTTACATTTAGCAATTTAATTTGCCTAATAACCCCATTTCACTTTACACACGAGAAAAGGAATTCTAGGAGTGATTAGAAATCTTAAAAATGACCAGGCCCATTTTAGTATTGTGATTTTTAATCCAAGGACATATGTTTCATTTACTCACAATCTTTTCAAATTATATATCTAGAAATCAAGTAAAAAATAACAGAATCCCTCTCTCATCATCTCTGTTGATGAATCTGTTCTCAGAGATATTAGAATGCAATAATTTCTTGATGCTTTCCCCTTCTTCATGGTTTTATTATTTTTTTTCCATTTCATTCAGTGACAACCCCACTGTTCAGAAATTATTTTCTTTAGTGAAATACACTCTTTTTTTATAATCCTTAATGTGTATTGGTGGAAAGAATATTAACAAAAAATATTGATGGTCAATATGTTCTAGGCACTCTTTTAAGCACTTTTTATTTGTTAATTTATTTAATCTCCCTTCGCTACAAGGTCCAACAATTAAATTCCCGAACTCATCCAAGACAAAGCGCTACATACCTCATTGCTGAATATCACTATGGTCACTTTCAAAGTACTCCCCTTGGGGAGCTATGTACCGATGCCAGCGGCTAGTCTAAATTTTGGAACTCTTTTTTTCTGGAATGACTATCAGAACTGTTGTCTTACTACCCTTGATGTCCTGAATATCATCAAAATGCCTTTTTTTCAATATTTCCTTTATCTTTGGGTAAAGAAAGAAGTCATTGGGGGCCAGATCAGGTGAGTAGGGAGGGTATTCCAATACAGTTATTTGTTTACTGGCTAAAAATTCCCTCATAGACAGTGCCCTGTGAGCTGGTGCATTGTTGTGATGCAAGAGCCATGAATTGTTGGCAAAAAATTCAGGTCATTTTTGTTTAACATTTTCATGCAGCCTTTTCAGTAGTTCCAAATAGTAAACTTGGTTAACTATTTGTCCAGTTGGTATGAATTCATAATGAATAATCCCTCTGATATCATAAAAGGTTATTAGCAACATTGTTGCAACAAACTCGAGTTTAATTGTCAGACCTCGTATACATACACACTCATATACATACATACATGTATGTGTGTATGTGAGTGTGAATTGTAGGTGTTATTTTTTTTAATTTTGTCTTGTTATTTCACTGTATTTCTATATTGTAAACGGTCAAGTTGTAAAAATCCACATACTCCCATTAGCAATTTTCTCCACATTCCTGTACCCCACATCTCTGTCAGCCAAAAGTGTTTGAGGATTATCTGTAACAGGCTACCCTTACATTTTGGCTTTTGCAGGACAAATTCTTAGGTAAATTATCAGGCATGTATTTAACTTCGAAGTTCTGCTTTAACTGAGCTATGAAAGTAATATTCATAGAAAGGATCCTTATAATAATAGAGAATTTTAGGTTACAAATAATTTCCTTTTGCATTATTTATTTTATTTTCATGATAAGCCTATGCCATAAGGAAAGTAACACAATTACATCCACTTTATAGTAGAGGACATTGAGCAGTGGTAAACTGGTATTTTGTATTCTACAACTACATATTCTAGAAAACCAAAGGAAACAGCTTTCCCAAGTGCCAGAAATAGAAAATATCTCATGTAAAATTTACATTTTCTTCAGAGTGGATTCAGTGTTTTATTTTTCAGTCTACACATATATGCTTGGAAATTTATCTTCTCAATTAGTCACAAAATATTAAATCTAATAGGCATAAGAGATTTAATCTACCCCTTGAATATGACAACATGGAGGCAAGAGATTTTTATTTCTCTGCTTTTTTACCTAGTCAAGTAGCCCACTAGCATTAGAAGATTGGATTCCTGACTCCAAGCTCAATGTTTTTAATCTTATTCCCGCATTTCATTTTAATCCTTTAAAAAGGAGTTCTTCCTGTTCAGACAAGTCTAAAAGATTAACCCAGTCAGAAAGTGAGCTGTTTTCATGTCTAAAGCATAGTGATGGATTTTGATTGGTAACCTAAGGGAGAACAGTCCACAATTCTATTTCTAATCTAATGAACTATCCATTACTACACAAGACAACTTTTATCATCTTTTAATGCAAATGAGTCACTGTTCAATACTTCTGTTAAGCATGTCTCATAGCATTACCCAGTTGACTGGACCATTACATAAAAATGAATATTTCATTTTGACAATACAAAAAAATATAAACATGTCTTAGACTACTTTCCACCCCTCTAAATGAAAAAAGGTCATTATTCCATTGGTGATAGTTTCGTTTGTTTTGTTTTTTTTCAATTTCTTTCTCTAAGGCAAATTTATATAAAGGATTTATCTAGTTCTATATCATTTATCTAAAAGGCATAGTTAAAATTACCAAACTCTAACTACTTAACACTTTTGAATACTTTCAAATTGGAGGTGTTTCTCACCCAAAGAATTCACTCAACTAAAAATACAGCCAGAAAGAGCTGTTTCAACCTCTATATAGCTGGCATGCAGGCATATGCCCTTGGTTCTGCATGTCAGATGCTCACATTTGGATGAATCAGTCCCTCTAACATTTGCCGAGCACAGGGGACAGAAAGAGTTTATTTTCTAGAGGCAATAGTGGCCAAGGTCCTGTGGTAACATTTGTGGTGTGTGATTTTAGGTGTCTCTATGTAGAAATAGCATCTTACTGGGCCCCTCAAGAGCCATCTAATGGTATGAGTTGGCCATTATTCCTGGCTGCATGACCCCCAGGCCTATTTCTCTGTCTTTTGGGAGATCCTGTGAACTATCTAACATTCTTTATTATATTCAATTTCTCAACAAACCAGCTGTAGGGGATTTCTACTTTATTTTGCAACTAAGGCCCTCCAACTGATACAAAGAGTAACCAATCAATAGACTGCGATTCTCAGAGCTGTCATCACCTATCTAGATTTTCAAGCAAGCTGTGGCAAGTGGGTTTTTTAACCCATAAACAACATTTTTTTGCCAAGTTCTGTATTTTATGTGAAAACAACAATGAAAAATTTAAAAGGCCTGATGTTTCAAGTTATTAATAGTATACAAAAGTAGACAAATGTGTATATATTTAATAACTGTATAGCATGATACAATAATGCAAACATGAGTGTATTCTGGAAGCATAGAACACTCAAAACTTCTGCTTGTATTTTGGAAGAATGAGTAGTATTTTACCAGGTGCAAAATACATAGAAAACACATTTTACAAAGAGAGAAAAGCATGAGGAAACTGGCACAGATTAAAAGTGAATGATGTGTCTTCCGGTCAATGAATGAATGATATGGCTTCTGGTCAAGATGGTGGACTAGGTAAATGCTAAGTCACGTCCTCTCAAGACAACACCAAAATTACAACTAAACTATAGAACAACCATAATTTAGAATCACCTGAAGAGCAGCTGAACAGGAGTCCTATAACTAAGGATAGACAGAAAAAGCTACCTTGAGATTGGTAAGAGGAGCCAAGACACAGAACAGACTGGCCCCACACCCACATGTGCTGTTAAAAATTGGGAAGGCTATCTGGCTTCAGAGGAGCAACGAGTCTGAGCCCTACAACAGACTCTCCAGCCCAGGGTTCCAGCACTGGACAAAAGTCCTCATAACTTTTCTCTGAAAACAAGAGGAGATTGTGGCTGAGTAAGATGGAGAGCTGCTGGAATCCCAAGTGTTCCTCATGAAGGGCCCACTCATGGACTTACTCACTGACAGACTAACTTGCTATAAGCCCCAACACTGGGAGAAACTGAATTGTCTGGATGTGAGGGCTGGAGGTGCAGCTTTCTCCCAGGCTGACAGAAGCCATTGTTTCTTTGTTGAGCCCTCGCCACTCCCTGCATGCCATATCTGAGCCTCCATCAACCTGGCTAACACAGTTTGCCCTGCCATGGTGATTCCCTGAGAGCCGACCCTACCAAACTCATGGGTCCATTCAAGATGCTTTCAGTGGCTTTTTCACACAACCTTCCTGTCTTGGCTCATGCAGCATACTTTCCTAAAAATCCCTCAAGTTTCATAAATCCCAAATAAGAAGGATCTGGCTTCTGCATGCCCTGTACCTCTTGCTAACCAGCCCCGAATCTCACACCAGCAGCAGCTCAAACTCTCCCAGGTACTCCAAGCCCAGTGTGTTTGGTTGCCATCTGTGGATTGCTTTGTGGATCATTCCAGGTGGTCCCAGGCAGGGCACAGGCTGGGGACTAAACTTGGCCTGTGGTGGGGCCCCTCCCAGGATGCCTAGGGACAGCACAAATGGTGGTCAGCTTTGGACCAAGCTGCAGCACCACCCAGCTGCCTCTCCAGATGACATACCCAAAAGTCGGACTAGGTAGGCACCAGAGCCCTGGTAAAGGAATTCTGCTCTGTAGGGTCAGCCTTTGCACAACATCTCCACTGTAGTCATGGACAGTCCTCAAAACCAATCAGCCCAATTGTCAATTCCTGCCCCACCACCAACGCCACTGACATGCAAAGAGCAACCAAGGCTCAACTACAACAAAACAACACACATAAAAAACACAAGGGACATACATGAAGCAACTGCCTCAGATGACAAGGCAGACTGTACCACTGGGTCTCACAGGACACCTACTACATAGGGCCACTCTACTAAGATTGGGAGAAACAGCAGCCCTGCTCAATGCACAGAAGCAAACACAGGGAGACATCCAAAATAGGGAGACAAAGAAACGTTTTCCAAATAAAAGAATAGGACAAAGCTCCAGAGAAAGAACTAAACAAAATGGATAAAAGCAATCTACCAGATGCAGAGTTCAAACCACTGGTTATAAGGATGTTCAGTGATCTCAGGGACAACTTCAACAAAGAGATAGGGAACATAAAAATGGAAATAGAAAACATAAAAAAGAACCAGTCAGAAATAAAGGCTACAATAACTGAAATGAAGACTACATTAAAGGGAATCAACAATAGATTAGATGAAGCAGAGAATCAAATCAGCAATTTAGAAGATACGGTAGTGGAAATCACCCAATCAGCACAGCAAAAAGAAAAAAAGAATGCCAAACAATGAGGATAGTTTATGGGGCCTTTCGGATAACATCAAGCATATCAACATTTGCATCAGGCAAGGGATTGAAAAACTATTTAATAAAATAATCATAAGAAACTTCCCTAACCTAATGGAAATAGACACACAGCCCCGGGAGCACAGTGAGACCCAAACAAGATGAACCCAAAGAGGCCCACACCAAGACACACCATAGTTAAAATGCCAAAGGTTAAAGACAAAAAGAGAATCCTAAAAACAGTAAGAGAAAAGAAGGAATTGGCACAAGATATTCAAAGTAATGAAAAGCAAGGACCCACAACCAAGATTACTCTCCCCCAAAAGGCTATCATTTAGAATCAAAGACAGATAAAGAGCTTCCCAAACAAAAAAAGAAGCTAAAGGATTTCACCACCACCAAACCAGTATCATAAGAAATGTTTAAGGGACTTCATTAAAAAGAAGAATTAAAAAAAAGAAAGAAAAAAAACCAAATAAAAACTCTGAGTAATAAAATGGCAATAACTACATATCTATCAATAATTACTTTAAATGTAAATGGATTAAATGCTCCAATCAAAAGACATAGGGAAAAAAAAAAGACATAGCGTGGCTGAATGGATAAAAAACTAGACCTTTGCATAAGCTGACTACAAGAGACTACTTCAGATCGAGAGACACACACAGACTGAAAGTAAAGGGATGAAAAAGGTATTTCATGAAAATGGAAAAAAACAAACAAACAGCTGGGGTAGCAATACTTACAACAGACAAAACAGACTTTAAAATAAAGGCTATAACAAAAGACAAAAAAAGGGCCCCGTAATTCTACTTCTGGCTATTTTCTGAACAAACCCAAAATACTAATTTGAAAAGACATATGCATGCATATGTTCATTGCAGCATTATCTAATTATCTACAATAGCCAAAATATGGAGGCAATTTAAGAGTCCATCAATAGATGGATAAAGAAGAGTGTTACATACATATATATGATGGACTATTACTCAGCCATAAAAAGAATGAAATCTCGCCATCTGCAACAACATGGATGGACCTAGAGGGTATTATGTGAAGTATAATAAGTCAGAGAAAGACAAATATCATATAATTTCACTTATATGTGAAATCTGAAATAAACAAACAAATAAAACAGAAACAAATGCATAGATACAAAGAACATTTTGATGGTTGCCAGATGGGAAGGGAATTGGGAGGATTGGTGAAGGGGGAAGAATTAAGAGGTACAAATTGGTAGTTAGAAAACAGTCCTATAGATGTAAAGTACAGCATAAAGAATACAAGGTCATTTAAGTCGCGAACTCATGCTAGAAAAAGTGCTACATACCTCATTGCTGAATAGCACTACAATCACCTTTGCAGTACTCCCCTTGGGAAGCAATGTACGCACGCCAGCACTGACTCCACCCTTCAAAGCAATTTTAGAACTCTTTTTGGAATGGCCACCAGAGCTGTCGTCGTCTTACCCTTGATATCCTGAATGCCATCAAAATGTCTTCCTTTCAATATTTTCTTTATCTTTGGGTAAAGAAAGAAGTCATTGGGGGCCAGATCAGGTGAGCAGGGAGAGTGTTCCAGTACAGTTATTTGTTTACTGGATAAAACCCCCCTCACAGACAGTGCCACGTGAGCTGGTGCATTGTGATGCAAGAGCAATGAATTGTTGGCCAAAAGTTCAGGTCGTCTAACTTTTTCAGCACTTCAAAACAGTAAACTTGGTTAACTGTTTGTCCAGTTGGTACAAATTTGTAATGAATAATCCCCCTACTATCAAAAAAGGTTAGCGACATCATTGCAACAAGTTCGCGAACTTAATTGTCTGACCTCGTATAGTCAATAATATCATAATAACTATGTATAGTGTTAGATGGGCACTAGATTTATTGGGATGATCATTTCTTAAGTATATAAATGTCTAATGACTATTTTGTACACCTGAAACTAATATAACATTGCATGTCAACTGTAATTGAAAAACAAATAATTATTTAAAGAATACATTTTTTAAAATTATCAAAAAAAAGAAAGTGAATGATGTATTGACAGTTCAATGAGTAGCTAGCTGTACAATATAAAAATCATAGGATACAATCAGAATATCAGGGACTGACAGGAGAGCAGTGAAAGGAAGTCTGAGACCAGATGATGAAGGATCTCAAAAATATGCTACAGATTTCAATATATATTGTGGTAGGTGAATAATGTCTCCCCAAATATGTCCACATCCTAATCCCTACTATCTATAAATATCTTAGCTTAAATGGTAGAAAGAGCTGTGAGGATGTGATTAAATTAAGTACCTTGAGATGGGAAGATTATCCTCTATTAACTAAGATGCACAGTATTTACATATTACCATAACCTATATTGTTAATTAGAACTATAATCGCAAGGGTCCTTCTAGGAGGGAAGCTGCAGAATCAGAGTTGGTAGGAGGAAATGTTACTACAGGAGCAAGAGGTCAGAGTGATGCCAGGAAGGGACAAGCGCCTCTAGTGTGAAAAGCCTCTAGAATCTCAAAAAGACAAGGAAAATGGAGCTTCCTGTAATGTCTCTGTCATAATATAGCTCTGTCACCATGCTGGTTTTAGATTTCTGACTTCTGGAACTCTAATAGCCTAATTTGAGTTGTTTTAAACTGCTAAGTTTGTGGAAATTTGTTACAGCAGCAACAGGGAAGTAAAACATATATGCTAGAAAGAAAGGGAACATTATTAAAACATGTGTAATTCAAGTGAGAAATGTGCCAGGTCCTCATTTTATAAAGCAGCATTGAAGGAAGCATGGAGGCTTAATTAGAGGGAAGTTTAGAATCAGGAGAAATAGATGGTCCTTGCAATAATTAGGATAAATTCTCAATAAATGAGTAAGGAAAGGAAGGGAGAATTGTGAAAGATAATATAATGGTAGAATTTGTTGACCTAAGGAATATGGCATGCTAAAAAGAGAGAGATCTCTAAGATATTAATCATGTTATTTAAAACATAATAATAAGCATTTACAATACAGTAGGTATTATGCTAAGCACTTTGCATGCATTGCCTTAGTTGATTCTTATATCTGCTGTATGAGTTGGATATTATCACGATCTTCATTTTACAAAATAAATACATACATACATACATACATACATACATACATACATACATACATACATAAAATAAGTAGGTTGGCAGCATAACTTGCCACAAGTCATAGAGCAACTAAACTGTCATGCTAATTGGTCATTGCTGACAGGAATGAAGGAATCATGGCTGGAGCAGTGCTACTGAGTACATAAGCATTGTCTTCTTTACTTCAGGAAAGAGACTGAATATCCAGATATTCTAAGGATATGTGTTTGCATTATGTCTCCCTTGCTAGTAATACAAGTATTTAGGAATATATAACTTTGGGGAAAATATCAGTCTCTAGAAACAGATTCCCAAAGGACTGCCAAGCAATTTGGAAGGCAGTATTTATTCACCTTTTATGCCTGGAGGAGTTGTACAGAGAGTATGTCTGGGGACTGACATACGGAAAAGCTTCCTCTGGTCCCACTATGTTACATACTTGCTAATCCATACTTAAAAGTTGTCTTCACTTGCAAATTCAAACTGGGCAAGCGGTCATACACAGTATCATATATGATTTTACAATTAGCATACATTTTTCTGGAAATGAAAGATATTAGACAAGAATGAAGAAAATAGGAAATCTGTAAGTTTCATGTTCTGGAAATTCAAGGTTGTGTCATGGTTGAGTATTTAATGAAATAGAGAATACATTTGAGAGTTCTAACTTTCAGAGAAAGAATTAAACTTTGGCCAATGAACTTGACTGATCACTTCATGTTTTCATGGAAGGTTTGTTTGTGGGAATACCAGGACATGCTCTTTGGTCAATGCATGAGCATACATTTGAAATGACACAAAATGTTGAAAAAGGATATTACTCTGATGGATCAATCAATAAAATCCCTCAGAAAAAGTACAAAAAGGATTGTCACTAAAAGTGTAAAAGAGAAATTTGGAAAAAATAATATTCTGACCAAAATGATTTGGACACTGTGGTGGATTAAATTTGGGTGCAAGTTCTCCTATTGATGGTTAGGACTTTTTTCTGTCATCCCTTTAAAAGTGGGAAAGTCTAATATTTAAAAACGTGACTCCTGTGACCAACAGAGCTCCGTGGAAATTACGCTTTTCCAGATCCAGGCCTTTGGCAGTTTCTGTCTTGCCTTTTTAGAGCTCTGAGCTATCATATATGGAGTCTGAATTCCCTGCAGGAAAGACTATGTGTAAAGGATATAAAACTACATGGAGAAAGGGTAGCCCATTTATCTTATAGCTGTTTCTGCCAGGCACCAGTCCTGCGAGCAACGCCATCTTGAACCCTCTAGGCCAGACCACCTGCCAACTAAATTCCACCAAGTGACTCAGTGTATGCTCCATGGAACACAGGATATACCAACTGATCCCTGCTGATATTTACGACCTTCAAAACTGTGAGATATAGTAAATGGACACTTGTTTTATGCTCATACTTTTGGCTTTATTATGTATAATTTGCTTGAATTCTCTGCTCCTTACTTTCCTAAGCTATACAATGGATATAACAATCATGTAGGTTTGGTATGAGCATTCATTGAATTGGTTCAAAGAAAAAAGTTAGATTGCCATCTGTTGATTCTCATCATGGTATCCGATATACCAATAATAACTGGCTTTTTTCGAGCAATTCCTATTGCTAGGCAGTGTGTGGAGACTTGGGAGACGGCTATCCATCATGCTGAAAAATTACACTGATAAATCTCTGTTGTTCAGTAAGCATTTTAGTTTTTTTCCACTTGTAGGAGTAGGTTTATACTGATTCATCTGAATTCAGTCATCTTGTCTTATTTTGTTAAAAAGCAACGCTTTTCAAAGCAGTTAGAGTTACAGGAAACCTAGCCATCAACTTTCATGAATGAATGTTTGACTTTGACTATCTAAACAAAAATACTTTCCATTTATAAGACCTATAAATGCTTTCTAAGCATGTCATATATTTTGAGTCAAATAAATCTTGTGAAGCATATAGTGAAGAATTATTATCCCCATTTTGAAGGTGAAAACCATAAGTTTCAGGTATGGGAGTGATAAGTGAAAATCAATATTAAATGTATGAGCTAAGAACAAGTTCAGACCTCCTTCTACACATTTTGCAGCATTTTTCCTTTGCCCCAGCATAACAATTTGAGCTAAAGAAATTGTGTTGTAGCTTTTCAAATTATTTTCATTTTTTTGATATTCAGATTATTTTCTTCTAGGAGCTGTATATCAATAAAAATATTAATTTCAAGAATGCAGGTTACATTTGTTTAGAAATCCCTGTCAAGCACAGCATTTGGATAAATTAATTCAAAAATAAAATTCCAATAAAATACTCAGAGCAAAAATCTGAGTAAACAATTGCCAGTTTTCTCTGTATGAGGGTAGTGCAAAGTTCTTTATTCTAAGAGGGGAAAAAAAAATCCAACTTAAAGTGCCTTAACACTGATGCTTAATGTGCTATGAGTGTCGTTTCCAGGCAACCTCAGAAACAGGCACTTAAAACTGATATAGTCCTAGAATAAGTGACCCTGCTATGGTATCACACTCCTGAAATATTGCGGTGGAGTCTGTGGCTAGAATTACATATAACATACATACAAATGGGATTCTCAGTAATGTATGCGACCAAACAATGTGTCCTTTTGGAAAATCCTAGGGTAAAATTTAAAATTAAAGTAGCTTTCATTTTATCCAAACCTTTGCTAAGAGGGTCTGTCTAAATGGAAATTAATGGGCTTGTACAGAAAATGTAAAATGATCAAATGGCTAGCAAAAAACATATATCCATCCTAAAAGTATCTCTTAACACCTACAAATTTTTAGTATGAATTTTTAAATTTGTGGCGCTGGAGGATGAGGCCATGCCTATGAGTGCATCCCCAAAATAATGAACAAATGTGTTAATCAGATGACGGCCATGACTTCATAATGTGAAAAGTATGCAAAAGCTCGTGGTCATGTCTAAGGATTTGATGCCCACAGGGCATGATATTGACTGTTTAGTCCTCTGCAGTTTGTTTCTGTGACTACAATAGTGAATCTATTTCAGTTGTAGTTTTCTGTAAAATGGGGGTCAAAATAAAGCCTAACTCAAAGGTTAGTAGTAAGTACGACATAAATATCCTTAGAATTCCTCAGTGTATCATTAAACACAAAGTAAGCGAGGCTACACAAATGTAGAAAGGCTGCATAGAAAGTGTCTAAGAACATGGAGCTACAGAGTCTGGATCTAAACCCAAGCTCTACACCTTAAGAATAACTGCAAACAAATGAATCACTCTCGTCTCTCTCCTACACATTGTCATCAGCTGCAAAATGAGGAAAATGACAGTCCACCTTATAAAAGAAGATATAAGTTAAGTGAGTGATAAGAAATATATATGTATATGTGTGTGCATATATATATATATATATATATATATATATATATATACACATACATACACAGGATGCAAAGTACAGCACAGGGAATACAGTCAATGGTATTGTAATAGCTATGCACGATGACAGATAGGTAATAGACTTAGTGGGGTTATCCATTTGTGAGGAGTGTAAATGTCTAATCATTATGTTGCTTTGTACACCTGAAACTACTAGTAAAATTAAATTAAACAAAACAAAACCTGAATTAAATAACCTTTCCAGTGTTACAAAGAATATGTTCTGGTAACATTGTGTCAATTCTGTGGCAGTGTTCAATTTAAGATTATAATTGATTTTTTTCTGTGTTCTGTTTGGCTTCTCCTAGGCCTAGTTCCAGTTTCCTAGATACTGAGCTTATACAACCATAACATTTATGTGTAACTGAAGTAATACAATTTAAGGAACAACTTTAAAATTTAATAAATAGCTATTTATTCAGTTGTTCTTTAAATTAAAAATATTTAAGAAACACCACTTACATCCCAGAGACTGTGACATGTACTGTGGATAAAAAAGAACCCCTTCCTTCATTACTGGTTAACGATACTTAAGGAAGGAGTCAGTGTTGGTACAATACTAATGTACTTGAAATTCTCCTCTTCAAAATGCAAACCATTCTCTTTTTTTTTCTTTTTTTTTTCTTTTTTTATTGTTAGTTTCAGGTGTACAGAACAATGCAATAGTTACCCTTTTCACCCTCACTGTATGTCAAACCATTCTCTTTACATGACTTGAAATGAATACCATAGATCCCCTGGGCTGATTAACTTATTGAAAAAGCTCATTTGTAACACTAATAGATTATACTTATAAAGAATGACCACCTTATCAGGATATGTAGTGAGTCAACAGACATGAGACCTCCATCTAGCATAGTGCTCAATGGATAGTAGATGCTCAAATAAATGTTGATGGAATGGATAAAGGCATGATGCTTCCAATGACAACAACGACCCTAACAATCTTCTGTTCAGTGAATACATTTCACATATTTTATTTCTAAACCTTACAATAACCTTGGTAATTAGATACAGTTGCAATTTTACATAAAATTAACGTGAATGACACAGAACTTAAGCACATGTAACATAATTCATAATAATAAGGGACCAATTTTTTCATCTTGCAATTGAGAGAAATAGGCAGAGTAAACTTTTAGGACATGAAAAGTCAAACAAACAAACAAACAAAAAAAACATTGTTTGAATAGGCAACTATCAACCAGACAACAGACAAGATGAAAATAGAAAGTATGGTAGTCTATTATAGCTATCCTTATACCATCATGGGGATCCCAATTCCAGAACATTGGGTAGCAGGAGTCTTAGAAAGTTATCACAGTTGATCTGCAGGCTAACTCTACTTCCTCTTCCTGGGAGGCTATAACTCACTGATGCCAAGTTCTATTTAGGTATTGGAAGAACTGGATGTCTGTAAAAAGAAAAAGAAAATTAAGAAAGATGTTTGCTTCTGAGATACAAAAGAATATTTCTCTGAGTGTCATCCAGAGCTACATGTCTGGAAGGCATCTCTCTCTGGGTAAAGTTTGTTGTATTTTGTTTTCATGGTTAAATAAACCCCATTCTCGCAGGGCACGTCTGTGCGGTGCCCTATAAGTTCAAGCAGCCCACCTGGAATGTTCACCTAGGTGCAGAGAACGTCAGGCACTACACAAATTCATTTTGGAGAATTCATGAAATTGCTGAAGTTCGATGTAAAATTGGTCATGTATTTTCCTTTGAGAATTTTTTAAGGAAAATACTTATATCTTAAATACTCTTTACTCAAAGGATTTAGTAAACCAAATATTGTCTACTGGGAGACATATAGTGATAAATACCTTTACCTGCAATATATGGTAAAAGTACACAAAGGTTGCCATGGCATTTGAGATTTGAGACATTTGGTTCAGACAGACATAACAGAACAATTCTAGCAAAAGGTAATGCGTAAAATTAGCTTTAAATGATGAGTGGGAGTTAACTGGTTGCTTTAAGGCGGAAAGAACGCTTTTAGCGAGAGAAAAAGTAAGTGCAAAGAGACTGAATTGCTCAAGAGCCTGATTCTTCATGGAAATGGCAAGTTATTCAGTATGGTCAGAATTAAGGATGAAAAGAGGATCATCGTAAAAACAAAAGGTTGTTTCCTGATTTACGCATTGAATTATCCTAGGTCAAGTTCTTTTTAAGCACTTTCTAAGCGACAGAATCTCTTATCTGACAATCAGCCTGTGACTTAAGAAATTAAAGAATGATAATAAAACCCAGATGGAGAGGGCAAGGAATCCAGAAGATTTTTATTTTTCATTTGGGGGGAAAAATACTAAGTTTGAGTAAGAATTTCATCATTCAAAGAAAAACAATGAGAAAATTAAAATATATGTTCAGGTTGACATCAAAGATAGAAAACCAAACACTCAAAAAAAAAAAAAAAAGAAAGAAGGGCGGGAGAGAGAGGGAGGGAGGGAGGGAGGGAGGGAGGAAGGAAGGAAGGAGGGGCCACAGACTCACAGACGAGGTGTCTTGAACAACAGAGATTGATATTCTCACAGTCCTGGAGGCTGAAGTCCGAGATCAGGGTGCCAGCATACTCGGGTTCCGGGGAGGGCCCTCTCCCTCACCTGAATATGGCTATTTGTTCACTGTGTTTTTACATGGCAGAGAGAGAGCTCCGGGGTCTCTTCCTCTTCTTATAATGACACTAATTCTATCAAGAGTGCTCAAACTTCATGACCTCATCTAAACCTGATCATTTCCCGAAGACCCCATCTCCAAATACCATCACTCTGGGGGTTAAGGAATCAACATAGGAATTTTGCAGGAACGCATTTCAGTCCATTTCACTCACCCTCCTCATATACTCATGTAAAACAGAGACTTTAATAGAACATCTTTTTGGGGCCAGCTGAGTGGCTCAGTTGGTTAATAGCTCACTCAAGAGTGTGAACTCTGAGCAAAAGGGTTGCCTGTTGGATGCCCGGCCCAAGCTGAGCTGCTGCTGAGCTGCCAACAGGTGGCAGGATGGCTCATCTAAAAAATAATAATAATAAATAAATAGAACATCTTTTTTAGAGGGTATTTGTGAAGAGCAAATGAGATAAAAGATGTAAGACTGATAGAAGAAGAGATACTAGCACATGGTCAATACTATATGAATACTGGCTAATATAATTATCTCCAGGCCACTATCCCTTATAAAAACACATAAACAAAGTGTTTAATGGAATACAAGCAATTTGAATTCAGCAGCACTAAAATCATCTTAAACTGATGATCAAAGACACCATTCCTTGAATTCAGGGATTTTTAAGACTCTTATTTTATTAAACAGTATAATGCACCTTATTTCTACTTTCAAATATAATATCCATATTACCATATTAATGGGCAATGGAAATATAACTAACGGCAATTTAAAATATTACTTGCTTAGAATGAGAGAATACTAAAGAACTAAGTCAGAACAACAGGTATCATTTTAGGAGCTCTGAGGCACTCTTACAAGAAGCAGAAACAAGGTAAATACATGACCACTAGCTAGTGTTATTTAATTCAACCTTAAAATTGTCAAGCCCTAAAATAATAAAGTGTCACTGTGCTCATTCTCTTAAAGAAAAATATATCTGGGTATATAATTATTAGTATAATTTGAAAAAATATATGTTCAGATGATATTGTTATTAATGGGAATCAAATTAACTTGGCAATCTCATATGAATAATGAAATGATATTATTAAATGAATTATTTTATGAATAAAGTGATTAATAAGTGATACAAATTTTTTCTAAAAAAATCACCAACTTTTATAGACGTTTAATCAATTCAACTTTTTTTGCATATCATATGTGCCCTATTTTCTTTAGTTCTAAATCATCATTAATTTTAAAACAGGAAGGGATCACAGGCCATGTTTTTGTCAATACTGTAAAGTTTATCACAAAATTAATGAATTAAAACAACATAAATGTATTATCTTATAGCTGTGTAGTTCATAAGTCTAGGATGGGTCTCACTGACCTAAAATCAAGGTTTTAATAGGGCTGTGTTCCTTTCTGGAGAGTTCTAGGGACAAATTGTTTCCTTGCCCTTCCAGCTTCTAGAAGCTGTCTGAAGTCTTCAGATAAGGGTGGAGTTTAATGGAATGTTCTACTTTAAAATTAATTTACAAATTTTTGAATGATATCATAAAGTATTATATCTCTTGAAATGTGTACATTTATTCTATGTTTAAGGAAGATGTATAATCACCATGCTTAGCTTTTGTTTTTAAAAGTATTGAAAGAAATGACAATTGGTAAATTTGATTGTAGTTCTGAAAACTGTATATTTTTCATCTCTAGAGGGCCAGTATTCCCTCTTTTTTCAATTTCAACCTTGTTTAAAACCCCAAGACTGGAATATTTTGCTAGAACCACTCTGGAAGTCACTCTGAGATTGCACAGATGAATCAATTTTGCTTAATAATGTCTCAGTATGGAATGTAATAAACTGCTGTTTCTATAAGTACACTGCTTTCCAGTTTCTCTCAGAAACACTTGGATACCAATGCTGTTAATTTATTTAGTCCCCCATGTGAAAATTTCTGCTGACTATGTTGCTAACAATCTTTAGAAATAACCACCAGCCATCACTTCACACCGGCATTAGGAATGGCAGCACGGGAAAGTGGGATAGCTGTTATCTCAACAAGATGAGCACCGTGGCACCACAGCCTCCTCCTTAGAGTCAGCAACCCCCAGAGATGACAGCCCTTTAGGGAATACCAAGTTTGATGAAGAATCCTCGACAGGAGAAAAAAGAAATTGGGAGCCACAGAAAAGGAATTGTTCATTTGTCACAATGTTGTTACATTTACTACTGGAACTGTAAGAAAAGCACTCAGGAGCTTGACAATAATTTGGTTCAAAGATTCAAAGGGATATGTAGAAAAAAAGGGATATGTAGCAAACAACGTATATAACAACACACATACATATATATATATATATATATATATATATATATATATATATATATATATGAATGCATGGCTAAAAAACAAATCATAAGACAATTTTTAAAAATTTGAATAGGGAAGAAGTATTTTAATGAACACAAACTCATGAGAACATATATCCTTAAGCCAGCATGCAAACAGCAAAATATAAATCAATTAGGCAGGCAACATATAATCATTGAATTATTTTTTTTCAAATTTCCAAGGTACCAGTAGTCATCTATAAATTGCACAATTTCAGAAGTTATGTGATTTCTGCTGTATATATATATATATATATATATATATATATATATACTTTTATATATATACTTTTGCCTCCAGGAAAGATTAGTCAATTTATATGAATATGAAAATCATGTGGAACAGAGCACTCACTTTATTCTGTGACTGAAGTATAACCATCATATCATGGAAAATGACTGACCTAAAGAATAGGATTATTTTTGTCATTTTATTTTCCTCTCCATTTCCTGGCTTTAAAATTTATAAGCCAAAGAACTGTCAAATAAAAAAAAATCTCAATTATTTGAATAGTAAACATATACAATGGCATATTGTTTAATCTCAGATTGATGTGAATAAAAGCAAGTATCTAAATAATGCTTTTGGCATCTAGGTATCTATAGTTAAAACAAATAGCTAATGTTTTAATATAGTAAGTACAACTTGGTATTTTTATGGTACAAAAAACCCCCAAAAACACCAGTCTCTCAATGATGATTGAGCTCACTTCTGTAACGAATTGGGTAGTCTCTTTTTTAAACCAAAGTACAGATGGTTTTATGGCTGTACTAAATAGTAAAGTGTTTTGTAAGTGGACAATGTATTTCAAAAAATGTGTTCTGTGTGTCGTTTAGTATTTTTAATCATGAAGTAGGAGAGAAAATAAAATTCTAATTTGCAGAATATTTTTATTTTTTTATATATTTTTCATTAATTACATATATTAAGTACTCTGGCCTCCTATCATATATATAGTATTTCAACATAATTTTTAACAAACAAAGCATAATAAAATATTTTCCCAAATCTACTAAAATCTTTCATTTCACTACTAATCTTCAGAATGATTGAAAACTGAATGAAGATAGTAACTCATTGCTCTTCACAAAGCAACCAATATCAATTCTAATGACAAAATATCTCTCTAATATATCTATATCTTTCCAACACACTGGATAAGGCTTTTATTACATTTTGTCATAACACTTTCCTCTTTTTATTTCTTATTCAATTTTACATTCAGAAGTACCCTCTATCCTCTTGGACTCCATATGAGTTCAATTTATAAATGAAAAATAAGGTTTAAATTTTAAAAAATTGTCTCATTTCTTTCCATCAAAATCCTAATTGATAGCTATCTCCAAGGCAGGTGATTTACTAATTGTCCTTGGAAAACCATCCACAATGTGGAGTCCAGGCTACTTCCATATTGTTGAGGTCTCTGAGCGCTTCATTTTCTAAGTTGGAATGACAGGACCATATCCTCAGTGTAAAGAGGCCCAAGTAGACAGTAGAATTTTGGCTGTTCTCTTTGCCTCTCTCTTTTTATGTTGTTAGTTAATTGCTTTTGGCCAACGTACTCGGGTTTTTTAATTTATGGGCATTTTTGGTTAGACAGAAGAGGTATCTCAAAGTAAGAAGAGCTTGCAGGTGGGTGGTGTATAAGAGAACTAGCAATTTTTCTTTTTATCAAAGTAGACCCAGACAGTAGAGCAAACAGAAAATGTGGCTTCCTGGTCAAAACTGTCATATCATATACTGGGGAAGACATGTTGGAGTATAGATGAAATAAAGCAAAAAGAAATCACATAACTTCTGAAATTGTACAATTTATAGATGACTACTGGTACCTTGGTAATTTGAAAAAAAATAATTAAATAATTATATGCTTCCTTCCTAATTGACTTATATTTTTCTGTTTATATTCTGGTTTAAGGATCTCTGTTTTCATGAATTTGTGTTCATTAAATTTTTTTTGCCTATTAAAATTTAAAAAAATAGTCTGATTTAATTTTTAGCCATGCACTCATTACAGAACAAATAAAATTTTTGTTTTGTGATTTATTATTAATTATAATGTAATTATTGAAAGCCAACTAATTCAGAGAAAAGGAAAATGTAAGTGTATGCACGGGGGGGGTTGCATATTTTTATTGAGTAAATATATTGTAGGTTTCTTAAGATCCATAAGTGCAGTTTTTAACCTTTTATTGTATGATGCTTAATGACACAATAGTGTGAATTTTACTGGTTTACCTATTTTTTTTTTTGCTTTTTAAAAAAAAATGGTGGTGTAACTGACACATGTTAGTATTAGATATACAACATAATGATTTTATTTTTGTATATATTGTAAAATGATCACTGAAATTAGTCTAATTAACATCCATCACCAAATAGTTACATTTCTTTTTCTTGTGAGAACTTTTAAGATCTACTGTCTCAGCAACTTTCAAATATGTACTACAGTATCATTAGCTATAGTCACCATGCTGTGCATTATATCCCTATGACTTATTTATTTTATAACAGGAAGCTGGATTACCTATTTTTAAATAATCACTGAAAACATGCTGTGGAATTTTTTTCTTCCCTATGACTAAATTACTAGATGTACAGCAGAGAATCTTGGTAGGTTCCTAACTTAGCATTTGCCTTCTCCAGAGTCTTGTTTAAAGATGGCACATACAATAGGGGACATTTGTAAAAGTGAATTAAGGATTACTCTTCACAGTGATAAAACTTGCATATGGTTTCAGAAAACATATATAGGTGCAATTTTCATGCATGAGAGCAACTTCATTCAGAGTATAAATTTCAAGGCATTTGCAGAAAATCTACAAGGGGTTTAAATACTTAGGATCTTTTCAATACAACAACGTGTTTGACTCAAGAAACAATCTATAAAAGGAAAACGTAGAAAGGTAGCTATGTACAAGCTTTAATGGTTTTCTGCAATAAAATGCCAATTAAACTGAAACTGATACCCTATGTTGAAGTTCTTTATATAGCTCTCCCAGTACTCTCGACAGGGTAGGCTCCAATAGATGTTGACGTGACCTGACAATTTATCACTTCCACCTGGTCTTTCTTAACTGGAGTCTCTCGTTTGAATTACAGAAAAGAGATAATGAATTGAGTGACTATTTTCTCAATTCTCCTTAGGTTGATTCATAACTAGCATCAAACTACATATACAGCGAGAATCTAATTTTTAATATATAATGGATGCTTTGGGATATTAAGGCTTAATTCTCTCAAGAAACACTAGTTGAGAAAGAGTGAGACCTGTATTCTTAAGAAGACATACCATTAATGTTCCCTTGATCTTTTGATATAAAACTATGAATGATAAAGGTGATACTGTAGGTATGCAGCAATACAACTGGCCAATGAGAGGGAAGCATTGATTGCCATTCTACAATATTTCAAGTATGTATAATTTATTTTTTAATTCCATGTCTATTTAATCTCTTACCCAAAACTGCAGTTGCTAAAACAGAACGTTTTTTTAATTGGTATAATTGATGATCTGCTCTTTGTTTTCAGAGTATAAGTGGGAGGCAGAGTTTGATGAGTGTTCTCAATTCCATGTGTTACGGTTTTTCTTTTTCTTTTTGTCAACCTCTACCAGAATCAATTCATTTATTCTTTTCTACAAATATTTATTGAATACATATCACTTAACACACACTGTTCCATACATTGATGATTTAAGAAATGACTGAAATAAACCCCTAATTCAAGAAACAGGGTGAGGGGTAAAGGCAATAAAACTGGTAGACTAAAATCTAAAAGGTCAAGAACAGAAGCAAGGACTAGAAGCCAGAGGATATAGAATTTTGTTGAATTACTGACAAAAGCCGATTCAGGTTTTGACCAGCCACAGGTCATGATGAACAATCAGAAGTTAGATGCACTATGAAGAAGAAATGGACAGAAATTCCTGATAAACCAGAAGTGTGTTATAAAGGAATGAGAGAAAGCTAACTAAAAGAGATTTTGAGTATAAATTATACTCAAATAAAGATCTTCTGCATAGCAGCCTTCAGTTTTATCATCATAACCAACTAAAATAATTAATGGGAAACAAAATGTCTGGCTACAATTCTCCTTGCATATAGATTCTCCTCTCCGTGATTATTAGATGGAGGTGCTCGAAAAGAGCTTTGTGCCCTGCAGGATCAAGATGTCTTAGTGATGTCTTTTGATCATTTTAACTTGAATCTCAGAATATAGCAAGAATCCAGCTACACTCTGAAGTTAGTGTTATTAGTATTTTATCATTTTTCTTCCTAAGCCGGTCATATCATTAAGAATTCTTCAATAGTTCTGGGACTGATTCTAAGATGATCTACTATGGGATTCTACAAGTAACCTTACTGATATACACACAGTACAATAATATAAATCTCTGAATATGGTACATTAAAAAATAACTACAAAATGGTAAATTTCTGCAAATAGTAAAATAAATGATCAATAACTTCAAAGAAAAGTTAGTTTCATTCAACATTGAAGTTCCTTCACTGTTTCTTTTTGCTAGCTATTTAGTAATACGAAGTACTTATTTTAGGATATTTACCTCCAAATTCTTATTTAATGTCCCAAGAAGAGCAACTCTTTACACCATCAAAATTAGAGTCTGACTTGCTAATCTGAATTCTCCTTTTCTTGAACATCATATTCTAAATTTTGGCAATAACATGATATGGTTTTAAGTCCTCATTGGTGAAATTATCTTCAGTGAGCTTATAATTGTATATTGGTGACATTTAATATAAAGCCTAACATAAAACATGTGAAAATACAACATGAATCAGACAAAATATGTTATACACTCAGAATCAATTGTGATAAAATAAACCCTTCATTTCTTTCTTTCTTTTTCCCTTTTAAGTAGCTTTCTGATTTTACCATTAATGGTGTTAATAAAACTTTTTAGTGAATGCTTATTGCCAGAATTTATTATCACACAGAGACCAAACATTAGACAAACAAGAGATAAGAGATGAGTTAGGTTGCAAAACATAAACTCATAATCCCCAGTTTTAAAATGTGGATATAATATGCAAGTGATATAATTGTTTTAAGTTATGATTTAGAAAGGGAAAATAGACTATTATCCTGATCCTAAAAATAAAAACAAGCCAGATAAGCTATACATTCATAAGTTCTTTTTTTCCTCTTTTAATTAATTTATTTTTTAAATCATCAGTGGACTGAGAACATAATGAAACACAAGAGAAATAAACTCAAAAAATGATGAGTCCTTGAGAGAGAGAGAGAGAGA